>NW_010426453.1:0-17510 GCF_000710305.1 Buceros rhinoceros silvestris | reverse complement strand
TGCTGGGGTGGGGGGGGGGGCGGCGGTGAGTGGGATGTGTTCAAATTTATATTTAATGATCTCACGGGCTAATTTTTTTCCTAGAATGGATTTAAAGAAAGAATTTTAGAAGAAAAGCAACACCAAATTCGGTGGTTTTCTTTTTGTCCCCTGCAAATTAACATGGCAAAATAAAGATATTTTTGTACTGTGTAACAAAGTGCCTTAGACACTCCAGTTTCTTTGAATAGCAACACAAACAGTAACGGACATAACACATAAATACCTGGAGATTGTCAAGGATCCCCTTACGCATTATGAATAACAAACTAAAAGGGGCTCAGATATCTGTGCAATCACATATAGCACATAATTAAACAGAAAATGTATAATTATCACCTGAATTTTCTCTTATCATTATACTGCTGCAGTCGTACAGTTAAGAACCACTGAGACTACCAGAGCATCACAGTGTATTTGTACAGGCAAGAATTGTTCAAATATTTTAATAAGGTGCTGTGCAGTAATAACTTCAGTGTGTTCCCAAATCACAGAATTAATTTACAGTCCTTTTATAAAACTAAATGGTTTTAATAAAGTTTGATCATAAAGTAACACTAACAATTCAAGTAAATGCCAATGTTAGTGCAATTTACTTCAGATATGTTATTGTTTACGGTCTTAAACCCCAGACTTTTAACCTATTACATGCTAAAGGGCAACCTGTTTAAAATGGGACACAGATTCAAAGGCAGGGAGGTGACCTGTTCACAGAATTCTCCTAAATTCCAGGACAATTATTAGAGAGACACTTATATATAATCTTGACAAAAGCAGTGGAATGTGGCACTGTAGCAATGTGCTTTCTTGAGAGATCTCTTAATTAAACAAAGGAAAAGGTTAAGTGAAAAATAAACAGTTCCTAAACAGGCATGATGACCAGAGCTTAACCCACAGCAAAGTGGCAGAAGATGGCTGCAGTATTTAATAAGATCTCAGGAGTTAGGCTGGCCAGAAGAAGCCTCAAAGTCTTTTATGAAGTGCACATCTGTATGACTCCATCTATTCTTGTTCACGCTGAGCATATTCAGAGACTCAGTAAAATATGCATGCAAGTATTCAACTCTATCTTATCCACAGCAACCTGCGTTGCTGTTTCCTCCTTTGGAAAAATGTTTCCATCAGAACAATTTTAAGCCAGCTCCACTGCTTCAAGATTCAGGACTACCACTCTTACAACTGAATTGTGCAAAACCTACATTGCAAAACTGGGATTAGTCAGTTCATTTTTGTGCATGAATTTTCCGTTCTCTTTCAATGACATTTCTTTCAATGAGTTAGTTAGAGTGAGATCTGTTTTTTCCAATATTAAACAAAGAGATGGGCAACAGGTCAAAACCATATGATCAACTTGACCAAACAGCACATAATTGTGTTTGCTTTTGAGGAGGAGAAGCTCTCCACCAGCTACAAGCGAAGCTGGCGTGCATACTTTCCCAGGGTGAAAACTGGACTTCACTAAGGCCTTTCAAAAATTGCTCGAAAGATAATAGCAGAGCCTGTTCTTCCATATGTATTTATAAGATAATGCACAAAATTACTAAAATGTAGTGAAGAACAAGAATACTGGGGAAGACAGTTTCTCAGAAAACAGAGTTTCATGTTCGTGTTTGAGTCAGGTGACTCAGAGGAATCCAGAGCAGACAAGCATCTGCAGTCAGCATTTCCTGCTATTCAACCAGTTCTAAGTAGCTTGTCCATCATTATGTACAATTTAGTGCCTCATATTCCTAGATCCATTCCACTGCTTCTTTAAATCCTACTGGGAACACACTCAGAATTTTCAACAGTGCAAAACCTTAATTGGAAAAACCAAATGTACCTTTCTAAATCTCATCCCAGGAGACAATAGATGATGCAGATTCAAAATCAGATACACACACCAGAAGTAAGATCTAACTAGAATTTACATGCTTTTAATCCACGAAAGCAAGTCAAAACTCTCATCTACTTCCTAAGCACAAATACATTTTCACAGTAACTTTTCAGGTGTTACGGTCATGCTTTTCTGCACATGCCCAGAAGATTCGCAGTCTTATCAGAGCTGAGCAGCTTGGTATCATCTCACACAGACTCCCTGCAGAATCTTCAGTGTAGATGCTCTCCTGCTATGATCCCCAAAGGGAACATTTGGGAAGGTATGACAGCACCAGATGCTACTTTCATTAAAAACCACAGCTTGGAGTTGAAAGAGTCAGCGTTCCACATCTATCCATGGACTGGTGAGATCGGACCCAAGCTGGAAGAACCATGCCCTTCTGTTTAGTCTCTACCTCAACAGAATTCTTCACCACTAAACCTGAGAAAGGGGGTTCTCTCTCTCCTTCTGGCCCAGTCCGTTTGCCTCGTATTCTTCCTCAAGTCTAACTACATGGGACCTAAATTCATCACCAGTTTACATGCTGCTGTGTAGGTTGTCTTCTGCTCCCTCTTCTATCTACCAAATCTTTTTTTTTCCCTATTCAAACTTGCTTTTGGCCACAATCTTCACATGGACAGGCTGCACCTTGTCTGATCCATCAATGAGGTAATTCAACATGTTAACCCAGAATAACCATTTTTCTGGAGAAGGAGATGGGGATTTGGCTTGCTTTTTCTGGATCAGCTACTTGAATAGGCCCAACAAACGGTCAGCAAAGCATCAGACTCCAGACTGGCACAAGTGACCGTGCAGCTCGCAGCAGAACTGATAAGTGGGTAGATGCAGTGTTACAGAAATTAGAGGGCAGAGCTGTTTTTGAAGAAAGTGTTTGGGATCTATCACAAACAGGATTTCTGAGGTGTGGTGAATCTCAGTATGAAGACAGGTGCTTTCTGCCCCAAAGGCAACCAATAGACACCTCAGAGACTATGGCATAACATGAAAAGGAGTATCTTGATATTTGTTAATGATATTCTCAAACGTGCAATATTCATTTCATTTCTATTCATTTCTTAAAGTTTTTAATTCCAGCTTTCCAAGTTTCTTTTTTATCTGAGTACCCTATGGATATTCTAGTTCCAAATCCAACTCATCAGTTCAGCATTTAGAATAATGTCGACTATAGTTATAACATATGGACTCTTCAATACAAAATCAGATAAAAGATATAAAAAGGAACAATAATTAGTTTTGTTACCTGTTTCTCTCTGAAGAAAGAAATTATCAAGCTAAGATCAACACCAGTCCTTTTTTTTAAAAAATCTAATTATTATTCTCTAAAAATTATTGGTTTGACATATTTTCAAACAGTATGAAAACAGGAAATAATATTGTTAATGAAAACATCTAAACAGCCAAAGGTATTTGACCTTTCACAAAGCTCACTATAAATAGCTTCCAATACTGTGACTTATACTCTGCAACTGCAACATATTGATAAGGAACAACGGCAATGCTTCGGGAGGAAAACAGATTATGAAACACTACTCGCTATTTCAGATACTACGATGTAAAACAGCCCTGTTAATTCGCTGTGAACACCAAGGTTATGTAGTTGAATTCAGCCATGTGATGAACTACTGAAATGGATATCAGAAATGCACCAGGATAAACAAGGAGGAAAAAAGACTCATTTCTGTAAGAGCAAGTTCCATTTGTTTCAAAAGAACGTATGTCTTTTAATAATTCCCTAAATAACCTGTGAGTCTGTGTTCTGTGACTTCAGGCATATTTTAAGCAATAGAACTCTCAGCCTAACCAGAGACAAGGCCATTTGGCAAGGAGAAACACAATTAAAAAACCAGAAGATAGAGTGGAATGATGTTTTAAGAAGAGCTGCACTCTCTCAAAACTATTCCATATTGCTAGGAAGCAGTCTGTTCCATAGCAAGTACCCACATCATTCATAACTCCTCATCAAGTCTAGTACAGGGAGGGGATTTATTTGTTAAGGCAACTATGTTCTCTCTGTTGGTGTAAAAATAATGCAGAAAGGATTATATAAACACAGGTAAGCAGTACTGTTAGCTAGGTTAAGCTCTTTCACAGCACTTTAGTTTTCATATTATTGCCCTAAAAATTAATACCCTGAAATTAAACAACTAGGACTTTTAAAATATCTAGTCACCAGTCTTCCTTTTCCAGAATTCATTAGACAATGACAAGTCTCATTTAGCAACCAAAACACCAGACCGACTTAGTATCTTACAAACCCACTGCAAGCCTCGAGGTGCACAATTTTTAGCCCCATAATTCCATCACAAAGTGTTTCCTGTGCAGTCACAGTTTCTTTGCATAAAAAGATCAGCATCTTAAACATACAACAGTATCTGAATACTAATTTCTAGCGGAAGTCACCACCAGTACAAGAATCGTCAGTCCCTGCTAAAGTGTTAAGTGTGGTAAAGCCAGAATTATTCCTTTGTACGTGTATAAATGCCAATGAACTACCTTAGTCTCCACAGGTCTATCAAATTCATGCACGAGACTACCCTGTTTTACTGCTCTGGAGTGTATTCTGAATACAATTCTTGCTACATTTCTGTTGGGAAAAGGGAGAGGTTAGTACTTCAAACTGAAATATTTCATAATTAACTCAGTGTTAATTCTGTGCTACAACACAAACATAATCATGTCATTAAATTAATATTTAATTATAAGATAATCACTGTGCAATAAAAAGGGCAAAAACAAATTCCAGAATTATTACAGGATAATTAAATATTTATCATTGAAACATGAGTGACAATTTGTGACCATAATGTGCCGAGAAGAATTTTGTCCGTAGCAAACTGCTGTGAACCACAGTCAATCCATTTCCTTATCTTTTACACTCAGTGTAATATGTCAGGCCTTATCATCTTTTTGTAAGAGTAACTATGGGTTTTTACTCAGATGTATTATCCCATGTTAGTAAATACATAATAATTCATACAAAATTATATTATTCACTCAACAGGAGTAATTGAGTTACTTTTTATAAATGTTCATTAAGAATACTATAATTTAATATTGTTTTCTTTTCCTCACGTAGATTTGTAAAAATAGAGAAAAACTAGAACCCTGAACATTTCTGAGGCATTTATGGGGCTGAGACAAGAACTCCTCCATGGTCAGGTAATACCTCACCTAAAAACCGTTGGGTTCAGCCTGGCCGACTTTTTATATTCTAAATTTACAGTGAAAACAGTGTCACAGAAATACTCCTGGCTGCACTGAGATCACTTCTCTCTCCCTTAGCCATAGATATCAACTCAAGTACACAAATTTACACATGCAGAATACTACTTTAATAGAATACCTAAAAATCCGGGCTCAAAGATCAGCAGTGTTGGAACACTCTGCATCGCATGATGGGAATGAACATTAAAGTTTTCACAAGGAAGCCTTCTCCCAGAAATAACTACTTGTGGAAACAGAGACAAAAGCAGGCAGAGAAAAGCAATGTTACTTCACTGCTAAAAACAGCTTCCACTGAAACTTTGGCTGTACAATTACCTAAAGGAAAGTGATGATCCTTAGAGTATGACATTCAAATGTTAACCATCAGCAATATCCTTATCATGCTATGTACTGTAGGAAAATAAAAATGCTCCAGAAAATATGATGCTAAATTTACCATAGGTCTAATACACGATCCAAGGGATAAAGCTAAAAGCTTTTACTGCCCCTGCTATACACCTAGCATCTCATTCTGTGTCTGAAGGTGATTTTTTTTTTTCTGCAAGAACAGATAACAGATAACAGCGATGGTGGCACAGAGGAGAAAAGATGTCTGTAGTCTGCTTTATTCTCTGTGTACACTGAAACCTAGTGACAAAGGTAGATATTCCCATGGCCTTCTGCTGTGAAGGTCACCATTAGATGGAGAAGGCCCATTCAAACCTCTGCTTTGCCTACTCTCCCCTTCCTTTTATCAGCACCAAATCTAATTTACTCGGGAAATTATCAAAATAGCTCTGATTTCATCTCCACAGAATGGCAAAAAGCTAATTCTCTCAGAGCATTTGTTTTCCAATTGAGAATCTGCATCTCTGGAATATATTTTACTGTGGAGGAGTGTAAATGAGCACAAGAAAGCTCAGGAGATAGAAAAATCACATTTGGGAAAGGTAAACTTCTTCAAAGAATTCTCCACAGCAAACTATTATCAAATGGGATCTAACGCAACATCCTGGGAAGATCAGTAGCTAACTGAATTGCTGAAGAAATTAATTCCTGAACTGTAAAAATGCAGCACGTAGTGCTGAAGAGGAATGAAGTTTTCAGTACAGTTGGCCTGCCTGTTACTTAAATGAACAAATTAGAACAAAACTTCAATTCAATAAAAAAGACAAGGAGGTGAAAAAGTATTTCTTGAAATGAAATGAAAAGGACAGTGTCAATCAGAAAATGAAAATCAAGTCTGGGCTAACTGCAAATCATAGACACTGTCCAAGGGATCAGTTGACTTGACTGTGCTAGAAGGGTTCCTCCACACGTGGATATTGAGTGAAATTCTGGACTGAAATAATGGTACTACACAAAATTTTTCTGTGGAGATTCTTACAAAGAAAGAAAATTCCCTAGCTTAGTTAATATAACTAAGTTAAATAACTCCAATATAAAAAGTAACTAAAAGTTTCCTGGCACAATCTCTGTTTAGTCATTTAGCAAATTAGCTGATCTAGGGAAGAAATACCTGATGCAGAGTATGGAAACTTTAAAAACTTTGTAATCTGAAAAATAACAGATGGATGAAGATAAAACCAAGGCCCCATTTGGTAAGGTAACCTTGTACAGCATTTCAGTAAGTGTGTACTTCTCTACCAGAAATCTTAAGGTTTTTTTCCTCCTAAAAGCTTTAATGATACTGTGGTATCTGCAGGGAAGTATCAGGAAACAGAAAAAAAGAAAATAAGGTCTGTACACATTTATTACTACCCCTGGTGGCACAAAATGGATCACGAAGTCCAATAGGTAGTCTTTTTACTGTTCATTATATACACCCACCTGTATGATGGCTCCAAATTATCAGTAAACTGGTTTGGGGGTGGTGGTGTGTGTTTTGGAGAGGTTGGGGTAGTTTGAATTTGTTTGCTTGAGTTTTTTTACTGTATTATCCCCAATCTCATTCTCACAAATCCACTACGTGCCCAGAGAGAAGGGCCTGATGACAAAGAAATACAAACCATTTCTTGCTATTGCCATTATTAAGATCACTTTTACAGACACTGCAAAGAAAATAGTGTATAACATGTTTAAAGGCTTGAAGGAAGAGGTTCCATATTTTATCTGAAAAAGTAGTCAAGTTAGCAGCTGCAAAAAGTCCTTCTTTGGGTCTGAAATACAGCTTTCCTCCACCTGTCATTTGCTTCAGCTTTAAAACCTTCTCTGTAAGTATTTATGGGGAAGTCATTGCACAAACAACTTCAATTTCAAAGACTCCATTGAAAATATTTTCCTAGTGAGAAAGAAAAATTAGGCTATATGAAGATAGTGAAATAGGCCTATGAAAACAAAGAGCACTACTGTAGTCATTAGAACAGCTAAAACTAGGAGACACGTTTAACAAGCATTTAACTCCAGAGACTTTTTTGTTATGTGATTGTGTTCAGTTAGGGAAAAATAGAAGGATGTATCATTGTATGATGGAGGCTTTCATAAAACAGTACAATCTCATTGACTATACACTGTCACAGCCTTGCTCTGCCCATATGGAAGCCCTTACAGACTTGCACTGGAATACATGATTAACTATAAACTCACGTTACGTGGTTGACTTGAACAGGATTAGTCATTTATTCAGATACATTTGCATGCTGAAGCATCAAGAGGCCACTAAACTTCTTTTACTTATGCCAACACAAACCCTTACAGAAATCTTGCTTTGCATCAGCATGAGACAGGAATGCAGAATTTAATACCAATTACAAACTGGCTCTTCCTTTAGCTGTTGCCAAATAACAAGGCATTATTTGTTGCTTCCTAGGTATCTTGGTGATTAATGAAGTTTAAGAAGGGCACCTTCACTAATAATATGCGCCTCACATTGATCAAGTTTTCAGCAATCATTAGTATTCATTATCAGCAGTCAACTTCTTAATTCCTTTTTGCTTAAGTCCAAATTATTGTAAGTTATTTACAACACCCTGTAGGAAAGAACAAAGCTCTCACAAAATCTTAATGGCTTATTCCCAGATCTTCGTATACCAGCACTTCAGGGAAATATATGCACACTGCAAAAATATCCTAGCAGCTAGTCCACTGAATTAACTGCACATAAAACTCTCCGTACAGAGCAAGCAGAAGATAAGCTTCCATCAGGCACATGGCAGAAATATAAGGAAAGCAAAATAACTTCCTCTTTCACATCTTACCCTCTCCTGTAAATTCAGTTTTGTAGCCTTCTCCTCCTCCAGGCTGCCGGATGCAGTCTCTTTGGGCTGCAGGTATTTCTGAAGAGCATCTCTTTATCATACAATTTGTCCCAGAAGTTCCCAAGCCAGTCTCATCCAGAAGCTCATCCAACACGTCCATCCATTTAAAATACACAGAACCACCTTTCCTTTCCTTTCCTTTTCTTTCTTTTTTCTGCTCCCCCAATCACTCCTATCTATGCTGACTGTTGCCCTGCCCTGCGTTGGGTTTTCCTGGTGAGGTGCTGGCAGTGAGGGCAGCTGCAGGGTGGGCGCTGTGAGGAGAGAGGGGGGCTGCCCCACGCCAGACACAGCGGACACAGCCAGTTCTGCCACGGCCCTGGGCACAGGTGAGCCCATCAGCTGCACTGGGGGAGCCTCTGTGAGGGGGTATGTGAGAAAGGCAGAGGGAGAACAAAAACCTGCAAACCAGCAGTGTGAAAAGGAGGGTGAGGAGGTTCCTCAGGCAGCAGAGCAGAGATTCTCCTGGAGCCCACGGGAGACACCGTGGGGAACCTGGGGAAAAGTGAGGGATGGAAGGAGCAGCAGAGAGAAGGCACAGTATGCTGCACACCCCTGCCACCCCCAGAGCCACCTGGGGAGGGGAGTCTGGAGGGAAGAAGTGGGAAAAGGGGGAGGAAATACGTTATTTAATTTTTTGTCTTTTTGTTACTTAGCGTCCAAATCTATTTTAATTGGGAAAAAAAAATGTGTTTTTCCCCAAGTCAAGTCTCTCTTGCCTGTAACTGTAAATGGTAAGAAATTTCCCTCTATCTCAGCCCCAAAGTGTTCTCATCCTATTTTCTCCCTCTGCCCTGCTGAGGAGGTGGGTGATGTGAGCAGCTAGGAGGATGTTTGGCTGTCAGCCCAGGCTAAGGCACTACGACCACAGAAACAGGGCAAAGGATATTCCACAGCATCTAACTATACGTCTACACAAACAGATACAAGAAGTAGTGAAATTATTTCCTTATGTTTCACCTGGCACGTTAATGTGCTTGTACTGAGACTGAGGGGGAAAAAAGCCTTAGCGAGATTAGTTGCAACAGTTAAGGATGAGACCTGTCTCACATTCTAGAAGCTCAGATCGCAGAAGTCCTGTGTCTGTATCCACATGTGCACTAGAAGTACTTTTTATAAAATGTTTGAACAAATACATTTTACCTTACATAAGCGCCAACACAGCAATGTACTACATGCAGGAATGTTAAATCCTCACTAAGACCAACCATTGCTAGGCTGGTAAAAAAGAGCATAAACTCAACTTCTAGCTTTTCTCAACTACCCTTTAACTAGATCTTCCTCTAGTGAGGAAGGGAACGTAGGTGGATTTCAAAGACTTCATGTTCACGATGATATCATCCTATTACCAAACCTACTTTGGGATATTGCTAGGCCTTTCCAATCAGGTTCTCCACGCTCCGTGTACAAAAATTATTCCAAATAACGTCCATACATCCTTCTTAGCACTTTTCTCTTTTGATTAAAATATTCAAATGCTACAATAGAAAGCATCAGAGTGGTAAGATTTATGAATACATATCCCAACTGGCATTGGTTGCCACAGTCTGCGGTTCCTAACTGCAAGCAGATGAATAAATCTGAAATTACAATTCCTTCAAAGTCCATCAGAATGACATAAATTTGCTAAAATTTGTAACACTACATGAAATACACTGGAAACATTGAATGCCTCAAGATGCAGCATGTATATACTCCATAAGAGGATTTCAAATATAGGAAAACAAGTCTATGATAATTTTTGCACTGAGGGATATAAATAAAATATAATACCATTAACAAAGAGACTGTCTTTTCGAGAGCTAGTTTCTAATCCCACTATTGAATTTAAATGAAACTGAAAAACAGTGATTCACAACTCTAGAACACAAATGTACAGGAAAAACACAGGCCTCAGGTCAGGAGAAGTCTGCTGAAAAAGACAGTTCACTGCATTTGCAATGATCAGAGATTTCTGCATTCAGGAGAGACTGCTGCTTTCTTCCTAAGGAGAACTTACCTTGTAACAGGAGAACTAAAACAAAACCACTGTCAGGGTATTACTAAGTGTGCCAACACTCATATTTTCTAGCTATTTGTAGTCTTGCACTTCTTGTGCATAATAAATGGAGTTTTCTGGAGCCATCTCAATTTATATTTGACCATGTCCAGGTAGCCCTAAGCTTACCCACATAAATGGAATCCATAATGTACTCCTCTAAACAAGGAGTTTATAATCTCTTTCACTCTAGGCTGCCTCTTCTCTCTTCACATCAGTGTAAGAATAGCAAGGGAATGGGGAGAGTAAGAAGGTAACATTTGGATGTAGATTTCGACACTGAAGGCTGAAAACTTTTCCACGCTGTGGTCCATGGAGCTCCGCCCTGCCAATCACTGTCATGAAGCCTTTCTGCACCCAGCGAAGTGGCTGGTAATTGCCAAAGCTGATTTCCCTCTGCGATCCAAGCAATGTACTGTGCTGCGATATGATATGCTTTCTGATGTAGAAACTTGATATTGATGAACATTTCTGCATCACAAAAAGAAATAGCTAACATATCCTCCTTTTCTTAAGGGCTAATTTGAAAGCCTGACAGTTAATAACGTCGGCACACCTGTATATATGCACCTCCAAGCAGCAGCTATTAATGAACCATTCTGGCTAATTAGGTTTTCTTGTCTACTTTTCAGGCCTGAGAAAAGAGTAGGCAACCTCAGATTTGTCCATATGAATGATCATGGAGGTATTTGTCGTTCATAGGCCCAGTTTTATCCATGGGTTACCTATGGATTCACCGCTGTGGACTGGCATGTGGCATCCAGCCAAAAATGAAGCAGCACGTCAGCCTTCAGTTATACAGAAGACAGTGAGACATAGTAAATAACCTGACCTAGCCAAATGGTTAAGCAGCTAAGGCATTCATTTCCACTGGGTTCCTTTGTAGCAAAGAAACAGCTAAATAAATAATAAAGCAGATTTTAGAGAAAGGCTTGAAAAATTAATGGAAATCTCAGCGATCAAGCCTAGAAAAGCCTGATGTGAAGCTAGCTGCATAGCTCTGATCAAATCAGAATAGTCAGGGAACTGTTTCACATCAATGCAGACATCTCTGGGAATACTTTTATAGTGACACCATTTCAGCACACTTTATTAGACTTGTTAAGATACATTATAATCATACCTAACAAATGACTAAGTTTGGATCTATTCCAAAATCGATTTACATATCACTATTGTTAATTTACCTGCTGGCTTAAAACTATGAAATTACACAGTGGACCTGAAAGGTGAAGTATAAAAAGAAAATAAACCAACCAATAAAATAATTTGCTTTTCAGATGATGTAACTCTTAAACCTCCTCTGAACCCTGGCAATACAAACAAGCTCGTGATGAAGGAAAACAGATGAGCAATCCCACATCCCTTGCACTATTGTTTAGTTGGAACAAATTAAGGAATGTGAAGTTATAGAGAAAGCTTTATTCTCACTAGCACTTAAATATGCAAAATAAAAGTAACGATTATTTGGTGCTGATGTTCAGAGAACTCCAGGTAGCAATGAATAATAATACTGCACTACTGTTCTTTCTTCAACATCCTGCTTTTTCTGTCTCAAACTTTAGTCAATTGTGTTGACATTGCCCACACTGGGTGTCTCTCTCTTTCTCAGGTTGAGTTTTTCTTTTTAATTTTTGATACTTTCATCCTGATCAGCTCAGCCATTTCTGACACTGGCAGTGGGAGAGAAGAATTTTGCACATGTTAAACAGTTCCCAGACTTTTTTGTTTTGAAGCCTGCTAGCACTTCCACACTTCCCACACATGTAAGCAGGCACTCAAAGACTAACAAGCAAAAGAATCTGTTTTCAGCGACTGAACTGGAGGCTCAAACTGTTGGATTTTGCTGACCAAACTTTACAAGCATTGTATTTCTGTAGGAAAGTGGTTATTAAATTCTGTTTGTAACTATACAGTGTATGGTTCCAATACCACAGACTGAATAAGCACGTTCTGTTCCTTGGCAGTAAGGCTGGATAAGGGTTTCAATGATAATTGCTGCCACAAGATGCAATAAAAGGTATTGTCATTACAAGCAGAATTCTTTCTTCTCCTTGCACTCTGCTGGCATTCTAGCACTACTGAATCACAAGCTAAAGAAAGGAAGGAAAGGAGCAGAGTGGAACTGCAGAGGAAGTGCCAAAAAGCTGACTTGTCAAAGGAAGCAGCAGCTGATGGTCAGGAAGAAAACAGGATTAGTTAGAATTTGTGAAGGATAAAGATCTGACACTTGGGAGGGCAGAACCAATGAGGAGCTGATTAAGGAAGCTTAGGTTTTAGAGTCAGGACATTGTTGCTGGGGAACAGCACATAATCATAATGTACCTGCAAGAAGGGAGCAAATGCCTGGTATTTTTAACTTTTGAAGATATGTATACTTTTGTTTCACTTTTATTTTGGATACATTTGGTGGAACATACACATGCTGAAAGCATGAAATGAAATTTCAGTTTCTGGGAAATTTTTACTTTCAAGAAAAAATAAGACTGAATCAGGACAATAAGCCAAAACTTGGAAGAGTGTAATTATTGCCAAACTTTGGCATTTCTCAAATGAAATATCCTTTCCAAGGTATCAATCTACTTGCTAAATGGATCAGTGGTCACACTAGAGCAGGACATCCACACAGCTTTGACAGCTCTAGATAGAATATCTGTCAGCTCCATAGCTATTCACCTCTGGCTAGCACAACAGATTTTTATTCTCACTATGGATCTTAGTTCCAGACTGCACCTGCCACAGCTTCTATCACAGCTCATTAGAGATCTCCCACAGTCAGGAAATCTGGAGACCAGATGCCAAGCATATTGGCCAGCCTAGAGATGTAGTCTAGAAGCCATGGCTTATGAATGTACATGGCAAGTGATCCCAAATACATGACCCTAAAAAGCACTGGGGGTTTGGCAACCCATCTGCATTCATCTAGAACCAGATGAACAATTTAAGTGAAAATGAAGTTTCATTATGATCTTATAAAAAATAAAATCACTTATGTGAAATACTTCCAATCAGACAATTTGGCAAATTTAACAACTGAAAAAGTCCCCAAATACAAGAACTACGGCTAGTAAAACCATCTGCTAAATAAATGCAATGAAAAAAATCTCATTGCTATTTTCATGTTGTTGTTCTTTGCTAGGTCCTCATAACTTCTTAAAAACTCTATCAAAAGAATATGAACATCAATTCCCTTGTACAGGAAAACACTCCGTATTGCAAAGGCAGCACTTACTACAGTATTATACTTTGCTACCATGCTACACGATACACACACAGCAAATTACTGTAACACATGTAGCATCAGTGTTACAGGTTTTTAAAATCATACAAGAAGTGGATATATAATGAGAAGAAAATCTGAACCTGTAACAGTGCATGGTTGTTGTGATGATAGAGAAAATTGCATAACGTATTTTGCTCTGGGACTTAGGAGTAAATGCTTCAAATAAATAGAATGCACTTTCTGGATGATGAAGAACACATAGAACAAAGCCACACAGAGAACTAACGACACCAGAATACAATTACAATTACAACTGATCCAAAGACTGCTCTCCAAAAGCAAACACTTTTTAGAACTGCTTTGGGATCTATTTAAGGTGGCTTCTTTAATGATGGAACTCTTACAACAATGGGAAAAGCTCTGTGCCATAAACTTGAAAAATGCTTACTTCTCCTTTCCCATATAACACACAAGCGTTTTGATTACCACTCTACACTAAAAGGATGTTTCAATTTAAAGGTCTTCAACAGACTGCCAGGAATGCTCTGCTCAATGATAAGTCTATTGTACAAGACTTGTGAGGAGAACATTACTTTTCTAAGTGGTAGGAAAGTATGTTATTTACAGCCAAGTGACAAAACAAAAAGAAATGTGGAAAATGTCAAAGAGAATCCAAGACCACAAGCATTAACAAATAGTCTGAAAAAACACACAATTTTTTCTCCTCTCCCCCTCCTCCATCCCCATCAGTCTTTATATACTTCGAAGTTTAAAAGCGATATAAAATTTTCTAATGGAAGTCTCAAAGCAAAAATGTCTCAAGATACTGTCTAGTCAAACAATGATAATCCCCAAATGCACTATTTCAGGAGAATGCAGAGGGTGGTTAAAGGTTACCTACAACAGATTTGACACCTACCAATGATAAAATGTGTAGTAGCATTGACTAAGGATGCTTCTGTTACATCTGTTGATATGGAAATGGACTCTGAGGTACAGCTCCCCTAGCAATTGCACAGGCAAGATCTCAGTCTTTCACAAGACCAAAATGCTATGACAAATATAGGCTCTTGAGGAAGGACAGGAGGGAAAGGTAAGGAAGAGGGGCAAAGAGCACCTTAGACACAGGCAGCTTTGCTGCAGAACTAGTGATAAGCTAGTTTAGAGCTTATGGGCAAGGACCAGAGAACAGACAACCATGGGTGACATCATGGTGCATGTCTGGTACAGATTACTTGATTGAGAAGACAAGGTAGATTAACACTCAAAGAACTGGAGGCTGCCTCATGATCACAGGCCCCACTTCTCACTGGGGACATTAATGACTGAACATTGCTGGAAGGGCAACCTGACAGGAGACAACAAATCCAGGATATTTCTGGAGGGAGTTAATGAGAATTTTTTTGACACAGGTGATTAGCAAGTTAAGCAGAAGAGGCTCACTGTTGGACCTGCTACCTCATAAATAAGAAAAAACTGTTTGAGGACGTGGCAGTCAATGACAACCTTGGCTGCAAAGACCACACGATGGAGTTTAAGTTCCTGAGAGAAGGGAGCAAAACAAACAGTAGAATTACAGCCCCACACTTCGGGAAAGCAGATTTCAGCTTGTTCAGTGATCTGATTAGCAGATCACAATGGTAGACTGCCCTAAAATGCAAAGGGGTCAGGAGAGCTGGCTAGTCTAGAAGCAGGGTCTGGGAGAGTGAAGCTTTTCAACAGAGGAAGGTTAAACTACAGATTGCTTCTTGCAAATGCCACGTGCATGTCCATATGACTTGAGGATGCCAAGAGAGCTTGATCATTGTCTATCATCTCCAAAATGCTGTAGGAGCCAAAGGAACTGCCCAATGGGCAGACACTGAGCAATTTGATTGAAGTCTTCATCACTCCAGCAAGGGAAGGCTTGATCAGATGACCTCCAGAGGGGCCTTCCAAACCAAATCATTCTATTAATCTACAATTAAACTGAAGATTTTGCCCTGTATTGGCAAATTACAGGCTTATTTAGAATATCGAGGACAATTTTGAAAATTAAGAATGCATGTGCATGAGTACTGCTTTAATCTTTCTTCCTAATGCTGTATGTATATTATGATAAACACAACATACAAATACACTGCATTCAAGACAGAGGGAGAATATAAACAAATGTAATATATCTGTTAATAAAACCCACATTTCTTCGTACAAAAATTTAAATTAAAACCACACTGTATTAAAAACTATTTTCTTTCCTTTGTTAAATATCTCATGCAAAGCTTGCTATTGCACGTATAACTATCTACCACTGGCAACACGATACAGGCCTAATATTCACTGTATAGAAAAAAAAACCCTTTCACAAGTATTTTGTGAAATACTGGTCTCCTGCTTTTCATTATGGTTCTGTCATGCAAAAATCTAAGCACAACCTGATAGCCTGCCTGTAAAATGCATCTAAATTATTCCAATGTCTTCACTGTAAATCAGATCAAACACAAAGATCAGGAACGGTAACAGAGGATTGACTAATCCCTCAACACAAGTAATGAAAAAGATCCTTATAAATCAGTCATTGTAAGAATGCCTTACCTCACTTTCTGCAGGCTTTGTGGTGGCTAACCTCCCTGAAAGACTGAGGAGAGGTAGAAGTTTATGCATGACCTGAAAAAAAAGAAAAAGAAAAAGATCTAAGTTGTTTGGTGGATATTTACAAACAGTTTACCCACAGGAAATATATGTCAGTCCATCAGGAACCTATCTAAGCTTTTTAGAGTCTGTCTTTACTATATGATTTGTTTACACCTGAGCATAAAGCTCGGGTTGGTGTGCCATCTGACCCACTGTCACTGTGCTCACAATAATACATACCATTAACTTTCACAAGGAAGACAGCAAGTAACAAACACTACTTCTCAGGTGGCCCTGACTTTGGAAGGAAGATATACAACCAACAACTGCCAATTATTTCATCTTTTGTGCACATTTCCCTCTGGGACACAAACAGTACGCACTGCAGAACATCAGTAAGCTCAAAATGTCTTCAGTTTTTTTGATGCATTTGCTGCCCAAGGAATTGAATTACAGGGTTGATTTTTTTTTTTTTTTTTGAGTGATTTACATTTGTAAGCATCAAGTAGACAAGAGAGACGAGAAAAGAAAGAAAAGTAAATGTTAATGCAGGTAACAAGGCAGTAGGCATGATGCATACCCTTTATAATAACAAATAATTATTACCCATTTTGCTTAAAAATTGCACTACTTCATCATGGCAAATAATCATCTCTCTTTGTAAAGTGACCAGAACAATAGGTCAGGAGTATTCTAGGCATTTACTATGGTCTCAGTCAAACATAGCATGTAAACATGAGTTCAATTTTAATAAACTCTACAACCCTAGTGACTTCTGAAAGATATAAAAATGGACAAAGTGCATGTTTTAGCTGATCACAGTGATGATGTTTAGAAACTTTTTTGGATATAGGTATGTCTAAGCAAAACTCGCTTCTCAAACCCACTGTAAGAAAGACTGTTCTAAGCACAAATTTGTATTTTGGAAATGTAAATAAACACATTACTGTTATTCAAAATCTGCTTGTTTATTTTATCGTGCTATTTTATGACAGTAATACCGTTCTAGAAAAAAAAAAAAAAGGAGTTACTGACAAGTCCAATCAAAATGATCACAAACTGTATTTTAAATCACAGCACACCTCTTTTCAAAGCAGTTGCCATAGCTCACAAGATGCATATGGGGGCAGTCAGTGCAGATTTCTAATGACATCTTCCATTTTACCAGTCAGGAAACAGTTCATGAAGTAGTATCAGAGAAATCAAGGTATAGCTGGCTTTTGACGCTGTCCCGGTTTGAGCTGAAACTTCCTTATT
>NW_010426452.1:11347-13135 GCF_000710305.1 Buceros rhinoceros silvestris | reverse complement strand
TTTGGCACCCGTGCAGCACTTTGCGGCACCTCGGGCAGGTGCTCCCGTGAGGATGGGGCGTGTGTGCGAGGGCTGCGAGACCAGCCGGGAGGGCGGAGAACGGGTGACAGCCCCGGCCTGGGCTGGAGCGTCGGTGTTTGTGCGGTGGTTTGTTGGTTTTGTTTTTTCTCGTTGCTGATGTTATGTCTGGGGTCGTGTTGTTTTGCGCACTTGCTTTGGAGGCGGTAGCGGAGCTGAAGATTCTCCGCTTGGAAGGACCCCGCGTAGCAGGTTGTGCTGCTGACTGTCCCTGACTGTGTCTCCCGGAGCGGAGCAGGGAATAGCAGTGCTTCAGGCAGGGTCAGCTGGAGCGGGCTGCCCAGGGTTGTGTCAGGCTTTGGAGGGCTCTGAGGACAGAGATAGCCTCTCTGAGCAATCTGTTCCTGGGTTCCCCCACCCTCATGGGGTTTTTCTTGTGTTCAGATGGAATTTCTTGTATTTCAGTTTGTGCAAGTTGCCTCTTGCCCTATTAATAGGCGAGAAAAGAGTTTGCTTCCTCCTCCTTTACGTTTTGCATTGGGTATTTCTGTGCATCCATCTCCTCTCCCTGTAAAACAGGCCCCGCTGTCTCAATCTTTCATGGGAGAAATGCTTCAGTCCCTTCATCATCTCTGTGGTCCTGCGCTGAACTTACTCTGTTTCTCTTGTCCTGGGGAGCCCCGTACTGGACCCAGCAGTCCAAACGTGGCCTCACCAGTGCTGAGCTGAGGGGAGGGATCCCCTCCCTTGACTCTTCATGATGCTGGCTGGAAGATCATCTGTGTTCTCTTTTTAATTCAGGAAGAGAGGAGCAATGGCTTTGAGAATGGCCAATGTGCCTCATCAGTCCGAGGTGACCGGCTGATGGCTCAACACCAGCTGGTCTTTCTCTCTGCTGGCCGTATCCCAAAATGGGGAGGTAAGAATTTGAAAGGAACGGTCAAATTAATGTGGTGCCTTTTGAGGCAAGGGCAGGGTACCTCATCATGATTCCATGGCTAGTGATGAATTCGAAGGTGGAAACGGTGTTTTGGCTACGCTCAAACCAGAGCACGAGCAGAGCAGAGTGAAAAGTTTCATGAAGAATCTGTTTGTCCTTAGCTGCTTTCAGGATGCATTGTATTTCTTCTGGGCAATAAAGTCCGGTTTTAAAGCACATTATCATCCAATTTTAGGCTCAGCATCTCCTGTTTGCTTCCTGCTTCTTGGCACTTCAGCATCTCTCCAGTGGGGTGTCCCCGTATCTTCAACACCACTCTGCGACAGATCGTGGTGATAGGAATACTGGCTGCCGCCGTCTCTCTGCTGTACTACTCCCTGGTTGTCATCCGCAGCAAGTATGGGCGGGCGTACAGGGACAAAAGGTTCCACAGGTAAGACCTGAAAAGACTCTTGTGGAGAGGAATGAAATGTAGCTTTGGTGTGGAAGAGAAAACACTGCTGGGAAGTGTCTGTAAAATACCTGCGTTTATTCTGGGAGTTCCATTCTTCTGGCTGGCGCTTCAGTTTTTCCTTTGGCACTAGTACAACAGTGACAGCTGCGTGATGCCACCGTGGGAACCGGTGTCCTGGGTAGAGTCTGGTGGTGACAAAAACTTGCATATGGAACCTTATCACCACATAGTAAAGCCTGGTTTTCTTCTAGGTATCTTGCCCGAGTGACTGATACTGAAGCCACGGACACAAACAACCCCAACCTGAACTATGGCATTGTGGTGGACTGTGGCAGCAGCGGCTCCCCCCGCCCTTTTTGCTCCCAGGCGCCGCGGC
>NW_010426452.1:10590-11303 GCF_000710305.1 Buceros rhinoceros silvestris | reverse complement strand
GAACTAGGGCATGGTGGTGGACTGTGGCAGCAGCGGCTCGCGGATCTTTGTGTACTGCTGGCCGAGGCACAACGGCAACCCACACGATCTGCTGGACATCAAACAGATGCGGGACAGAAACCGAAAACCAGTGGTTATGAAAATTAAACCAGGTACTGGCAAGAAATGAAGTTTTGATGTGAATTTTTTTTTAGGTAGCTGCCTACCCTGACTTGGCTTTTCCAAACCTCCTCTGTGGGTTTGGCTTCCACAGAGCTTTGTTCGGCTTTAAAGCTGGAAACATGACGCTGGTGGGCAGGAGGGAGAAGTTTCTTTGTGGACTAAGACAGTTGCCGGTTCAGTTGTCTGTTAACTTGGTTCCGTTTACTTAGTGCATGAGTAATTGGCTTTTTGTAAAGCTGTTTATTCTATAAACAGGTAATATATCTAACACAGGCTTGTGTGTGTGGTTGGGAGCATGATGAAGTCTTAGCTTCATTCTTACTTTCTCATTTCTGTGGTTGATTTCCTGGGTTTGGCTTTGGGTTGGTGGTTTCTTTGCTGTCTGTTGGTTACAAGAGTTTCCAGGAAATACCTGAAGCCCAGGTTGCTCCCTCTTGTATCTCTGTGTCTCTCCAGGCATTTCAGAGTTCGCCAGCTCTCCTGAGAAGGTCAGCGATTATATTTCTCCGCTTCTGAGCTTTGCTGCTGAACATGTGCCACGTGCAAAACAC
>NW_010426452.1:9931-10372 GCF_000710305.1 Buceros rhinoceros silvestris | reverse complement strand
TTGGCTGTCTTGGTTTTAGCCTTTAGAGTAGCAGTTGTGGTGGGTCTGACTATTTTTAACTGTTGGAACTGTAATTTTGCAGCCAGCAGAAGGCAATACTTGAAGATCTGCTCACTGATATTCCCGTGCACTTCGATTTTCTGTTTTCGGACTCGCACGCAGAGGTTATTTCAGGGAAACAGGAAGGTAGGTTAACGTTGGCAAAGTTACCTTTGAAGTGTCCAGTACTCTCACAGTACAACTTGATAATTATTTCTGTATCTTTTTAAAATTCAGATTTGGTTGAGAGACCTTATTCCTCCGTAGCACCATATGGAGCATGGAGAAGATCATCTGTCGTGATCTTCTGACTTGTCTGAATGTTTCCTAACGAGCAGTGAAAACAACTTGTCTGGGTTTAGCAGGAATTTTAGTTCATTTTCTGTGGCTTTGGGGAGGGAA
>NW_010426452.1:0-9767 GCF_000710305.1 Buceros rhinoceros silvestris | reverse complement strand
GAAGAAACTTTGCAGGGAAAAATGTTTTCCAAAGGAGCGATGTTTTGATGAGATCAGCTTAAAATCACTCGAAGAGCTCCCTTGCTCTTTGAAATGCGCACAGCGGACTGTCTTTACATTGAATTAGGATTTTTATCGTGGCCTTGGCTCGGGAGAGAAGGGCTGCGACAACTTGTCAGGAATGTTTACTTTTGAAGTAATTTGTGTAATAAAATATGAGCAGTGATATATCTTAACTTGTGCAAAAACCCCCTCTCTGTTGTTAAGATGATTCCTGAACCTGTTTTCTTACGCCTGTAGGAGTGTACGCCTGGATCGGCATCAACTTCGTCCTTGGGAGGTTTGAACATACAGATGATGGTACGTACCTGAACTGTGACTTGGGTTTGAGGCAGGATTCCGAGGGCCTTCCTGTGCTCTCGCTGTTGGTGGTGTGTGTTTTAGACAGAGATATCAGTGTGCAGGTGTTTAATTTCCATGTGAAGTTTCACTGGTCAGCATTGCCACAAAGAAAGGGGTCTCTGGCAGTGGCGTGCGGCTGCGTTAGGCCCACCCTGGTTGCATTTCTCACCACCTTTTCATTGTTTTACCCAGAGGATGAAGCGATTGTGGAGGTGCACGTCCCAGGCAGCGAAAACAGAGAGGCCATCGTCCGTAAGAGGACAGTGGGTATTCTCGACATGGGCGGCGTGTCGACTCAGATAGCGTACGAAGTCCCTAAAACTGTAAGCTTTGCCTCTTCGCAGCAGGTTATTATCTGTGCAACTTCCTTCTTTTCCTTTTGGTTTATTTTAATGCATATCGTTGTTTTGTTTTCTTTTGTTTTGAGTCTTGTTCTCCATCACGTCACAGAGGAGATGCCAAATACAAGTCCTTCATCAGCTAAGCAATTCATTTGTACTTTGTTCATTCAGAGTTTATTTCAATTCATATAAATTGTCACTAATTTTTAAGTTCAAATGGATGTGCATTGGTGTGTGTGCATGTACGTGTGTACAGTATTTAAACTTGTGTTATGCTTAAGAGTCTGTATTCTGGAGCTGAGAAACCAACCATTTCATGGCTCTTGTCCAAGATGATAAAGTTTCCTTTAAGCTGGATTGGTAGAAACTGAATTAACAGGACATGGGGGTAACAGTACAGTTCGTTTAACTGTCACCTCCATCCTCAGCACACTTCATCAGTTGTAGGAAGCAAATTTCTTTGTTACAAGTCTTAAATGGACCATAAATTGCTCTGACTACAATCCCCTGAGTTCTAGAGTAATTCTGGACTCTTTGAAGTTGGATAACCTCCTGTTAGCTTCACTGAGAAATCATCTCAAGTAAGAACAGCAGAAAAGCCCTGTGTTCTGACTCGTAATGCGCTGTTATGATGATGTCTGTGTGTATATTAAATCTTCCTGTGAAACCACACGTTCTCATGATGACAGGTTTTAATAACCACGCTGCCTTTGGCAGAGGCTGTCACCAATAATTTGGGCTGTTAAAAATAAGGGTGTTTGGACTCAGAGCAGATTGCCCTGGTCAAACACGAACTGGAAACAGGAAGAGTTCCAGACAGTTGGGAGTGACCGTTGTACGGTTCTATCTGAAGATAAGTTGTTATGAACTGGGAATTCTGGTCATGGAAGCATCCAGAGAATGATGGGAGTCAAACAACTGACTGTGCCGCTTCCAGTGCTGCTTCCGCTTCAGCACAGCAGCTGGCAGCCATGCGATGTTACACTGTGCTGTTCCTCAGTCTGTTCTGCGTGAAGGGCTGCTGCTATGTGTCTCTTTAACACCTGCAAAGCTACTGCTGTGTGAGGAGAGCTGAGGGACTGCCAGGTCTGAAGAGCTCGGGAACTTCAGACTGGAAAATGCAGAACAGCCTGGCTGGCCAGACTGTAAATCTAGAGCCCAGCAATCAGTAGTGGTGGCACTCGCTCAGAAACGGTGGAGTTGAGATCAGTAGCTGCAGCACATCCTTTTCATAGGAGAAGATACTTCTGTGTCCATAATGGCAGTTCCTGGCCTTTACAGTTCGTTGTCACTAGTGACAGTGCAGGTGCCTGCAATCGGCGTGCTCTGCTCTGCCTGTCAAGTAGAAGGTGATGTGGACCTTTGAAAAGCTGGACAGATGAGTAAGGAGCAAAGTTTAAAGTGGTCGAGGGCATTGCTGTCCATGTAACTCATCTGTAGGTTCTAGTTTGTGTTTTATTCATAATCTGGGCACTTGTGTTCCTGCAGGAGGAAGTAGCCAAGAACTTACTTGCAGAATTCAACCTGGGCTGTGATGCCCATCAAACCGAGCACGTGTACAGGGTCTACGTTGCGACGTTCCTTGGCTTTGGGGGAAATGCAGCACGCCAGAGATATGAAGACAGTCTCTTTACCAGTACAGTGCTTAAAAACAGGTAGCTGGCTGCCTGGGGATGCGGGTTCTGTGCAGCACTAGGCTCAGTGACCCCCTAATCTGAGTGTTTAGTAAAGTGTCCTAACATAAAACTCAGTTTCTGCAGCGTGCCCCGTGCAGTGCTGACCCTTTCTAAAGGAGGATGCTCTGTTGTGGTGCTGTTGTCCCTCAGCTTGATGTTTCTGATCCGCAGTTGTTGCTGTGCTTGCTCCTCTGTACAGGCTGCTGGGCAAGCAGACCGGCATGACGTCCGATTCGCCCTACCTCGATCCCTGCCTGCCCCTGGATGCGCAGGATGAGATCCAGCAGAACGGACAGATCCTGTATTTGAGGGGAACGGGAGATTTTCATCTGTGCCGTGAAATTATTCAACCATTCATGAATAAGACTAACGAAACGCAGACCTCTCTAAATGGCATCTACCAGCCTGCTGTGCACTTCCAGAACAGTGAATTCTATGGTTTCTCAGAGTTCTACTACTGCACTGAGGATGTGTTACGCATGGGAGGAGATTACAACGCTGCTAAATTTACTAAAGCTGCAAAGGTAAAGTGATCTGGAGCGAAACTTTTTCGAATTCAAAACAACTGCTCACTAGAGGTGTTTTGTTCTGAAAGTTCCTGCAACAAAACTCTTCCTTTAAAGATCCAAAATGCTTTTGTCCTGCAGAGAGCTATCACTGGGCAGCACTTTCCCTCATGGGGTTCTCTTTTAGAATACTTGTTTTGAGGCACAATAGTAAAATTGACAGTAGAGGGAGCAGGACTGGTGGTATCAAGTTCCAGCAGAACTGTCAGTAATGCGGAGAGCCGGGCTGCTTCCGCCTCTTCCAGCTTTGTAGGAATGTCTTAGTTGTTAGACAAAGAATTCCTTTTCCTCTTGCTTTGTACGTTTTGTACCAGTTACCCACGTGTCCCTCTGAACAGGGATCAGTCTGTTGGGGACAGCTTGAAGTAAGGCTCCCACACAGAGGAGTATGACCTGCTTTGTCAGTGCCCTAAAAACTCCCTCGTCTATTTTCCATCTTCAAGTATGAGTTTAAGTGCTGCTGGATGTTAATTTAACCACAAATGCCAACTATGGATCAAAAAGTTACAGAAAATATCATGAAACTTGTGATCTGACCAATTAGCCGTGCAGGGGAAGCTCTTACTTTTGAGTTTTCTAGCTTCAGTGTTTACACAGCATCTTATCTGGGGGCAGTTTTTTCTTCTCCAGGCAGAAGCAATGTTGAAGGTTTGTTGTTTTTTTTTCCCTCTTGAAGGATTATTGTGCCACCAAGTGGTCTGTCCTACGGGAACGTTTTGACCGTGGTCTTTATGCATCACATGCTGATCTCCACAGATTGAAGTAAGTATTTGTGTTTGTACAGCAAATCCAGTCATGCAGAGTTGCCAGGGGAAGGCCAAGGTTGCGTCCAAATGATCCATTTAATGAAAGTGTGAATATAACCTTAAATATTGCATCAGCCATAACAAAGTACCGGTAATTACATGTCTGATTGTGCTCCCTCTGGCGCTCTCTAACTGCTGGCCTGACTTTATGCTGTTCTTTCTGTAGGTACCAGTGTTTTAAGTCTGCGTGGATGTATGAAGTTTTTCACAGTGGCTTCTCTTTTCCTGTGAGTTATAGCAACTTGAAAACAGCTCTGCAGGTCTATGATAAAGAGGTGCAATGGACCTTGGGAGCCATTCTGTACCGAACACGGTTTTTACCTTTAAGGTACCAGTTGTTCTCTCGAATGTCTGGCAGGAGTGTTTGGGTGGAAGGTATAGGGGGCTTGGGAAGGGGAGGACAGTGCCAGCAAAGCAGCTGGTAGATGGGGGAGACGAGGGTGTTTCTAGTGCGTTATGTAACGTCAGCACATGCTTCGTGCTTTGTCAAGATTCTTCCAGTAAAACAGGCTTTGCTTCCTGGGGTAACATAGTTTGGAGGCAAAGTTGGACTTGCACCTTATGTCTGTTACCCCTTTGGTTCTTTTCAGAGACATCCAGCAAGAAAGCTTCCGTGGAAGTCACTCCCACTGGAGGAGCTTCTCCTTCGTTTACAATCACTATTTGTTTTTTGTCTGTTTTCTGATTGTGCTGCTCTCCATCCTGCTTTACCTGCTGAGGCTCAGGCGGATCCACCGGCGGATGCTGCGTAACAGCTCGTCTACTTCCCTCTGGATGGAGGAAGGCCCCCCGCCACAGAAGATGGCAGGACCCTTATGAGACGCTGGGATGGAGAGCTTATGTTGGACTCGCTACACAAAAAGCCATTCTTGCCTCAGGGTTCCTCCTTTTTGTCCCTTTAAACCATTGAAGAAGCAGATTACCCAGTGTGTAACAATGGGAAAATGGGGTCAACTTGGCTTAGTCTCATTAGACAATATCTGCCAAAAATTAATTTTTTTTAATATTGCACTTTTGTGTGTAATGGGACGGGCAAAGGCTCGTTGCCGGTAACTGAGTAGCAGCAGCTTAAGCTATGTGTGCTGAGAGAGTGAGTGTGAACTCATCCTTCGGGTGAGATGGTGAGATCCTGTTAGCCAGGATGAGTGGGGCCTGGTTTTATTGTCTTTTCCAGATTCCAGGATTGATTATCATGTGACCTCCCAATTCTGAGTCTCCTCAAAGAAAAGGAAGTGCAGGGTTTTCAAAAGCAGTAAGAAAACAACCTTTCAGGACAGCTTACCTGATTTTTGTGTTCTGGAATAAGTCCTGTGGTGGAGAAGAAAAGTCTATTGCACCCAATGCTGTGCTTCCACAAAACTGCTTAAATCACTGTTGTTTGTGACAGTTTCTCCTTTTATCTTGGAAGCTATGTCCTCATAGTGGCAGAAGTCACTACTTTTAAATTTTTATTTCTTTTATTGCTGTTTCATAATCATTGAGAGATCTCCCTGCAACTCCAGTACGGCGACTAGAACTGGAACATGCCCAGGCTTTTGATCCTGCTAGAGTAGACATGCCCCGTGTCTTTTATTTTTGTTTTTGAGTACTCTGGTTTGTTAATTTATATTTTATTTAAAACTGTTGATTTTACTTGAAAGTAAACTTGTCCATGATTAAAAGTGGGATTTATATGAACTTGTGGTGTGTGGGTATTTTATTGCACGGTATCACTTCTGTTCTCACTGCGTCCAACGGGCCAAACTTTCTTCTCTTCTGGTAGGTGCGAATATGCAGTAACTGGATCCTGTTCTCAGTACTGGAGAACTAGACAGAAAAGACCTTTAAGATCATCAAATCGAAGCGTTAACCCACACTGCCAGGTTCTCTCGGTACCATTTTTGTTGTGTATAAGGTGCAGTTTATTAATCTAAAACTAGATACTTTGAATTGTTTTATTATCTCCTTTTGATACGCTTGTTTTTGTCTTTGTGCAGGAAATTTAGGCTTGATCTGCTGAGCTGCAGCTAAATGTAGGTGTTAAACTTCCTCCTCTTTCCATCCAGTGTCTGGTAGATGGTCATGGTGCTGCTGTAAGAATTAGTGCGATAAGTGGCAGAATTTTGACGCGGCAATGGAATCTTTAACTAAATGCTCAGAAATAACAAACAGCTTCTTCCTTTTATAAAGGAATTTTTGAACCTGACAAATGTAAATCTCACCAGCTTAGAGTCTGGTTTGCGTTTTACACCTCTCACTTGTCTGGAACTGTGCTACGAACCTTTTACACTCATAGGCTGATAAGAATTAGCAGAAAAGTGACGCTGCCAATTGTGACAGAGCCTGAACTTCCTGTTTCTGAGGTGCCTGAGCTGGAGCACAGAGCCTCTAATTGCACACTGAGATAAAGCAGCTCCCTTCAGACAAGGGCTGGTGTTAGTGGTGAAGTGGCGAGGAAGTGTCGGGGTGTGACTGGGCAAAGTCCAGGCAGATGCCAGCAAAAAAACCCAACCAATCAAAAAAGCCAGTAATGAACTTAGGAAAATCATAAAACATTAGAAAGTTGAATGCTGTTTCAAACCTAAACCAGAACCTCCTTTAAATGCTGCATGTAATAATGACCTGTAAGAGAATGCAAAAAAAATTACCTTGTTCTGTAACTTTGAAGTTGATTATTTAACAGAATTTTTCTTAAATAATGGACAGTCATGAAAAAAAAAACTCTTGTGGCTTTAACTGTTTGGTTCAGGAAGGGCAGAATAAAGATGACCCAATCCACAGTTTCCTCCTGCAATGGTGAAAAGATGCAGCCAGCAGGCTGACTGTGGGACAGCTACTGTTGATTAGGAATCTGTGAGCAGACAGATTCAAACAAGTGTGAGGCCTGGAAACTGAAACCAGCTTTTTTCATTTGTGGAAAATAGTGCCCTGGGGCCTGTTTTGTAGCTGTGTTTTTCCCCCCTCATTCAGACCCAGGGTGGTAAAGTGCTTGAGAGGGTGAGCAGGTATCAAGGTCCTTCAGAGCGAGGTGGTGGTGAGCACTGTCTCCTAAACTAAACGCAGCTGGCTCTCTACTGCTTGGGGACTTGCCTTATGAAATTGTTCAGTCTTTGAGACCACACTGTCTCGTGTCCTGGTAGGAGCCCAGTGAGCTTCGCGGGGTTGAGGAGGACCCTGTTTACTTCCAGCAGGCTGGGAGTTAAGCCCCTGGATCTCACAGGGGTGCAGGAGCACGGTGAGGGGCACCTGAGGTAAATTAGTTTCCTAAAGGTGCACAGGAGAGAACCCTTGTGCTCATCAGAAGCAAGAGCCTATAAGGGCTGGGAGAAGGTGGGATAAGGAAGAGCTGATGGCATTGTGCTCTGTGGACATGATACTGCTTCTCCAAGGTATTCTGCCTTCCAAGTGAAGGTTTTTAGCCCTGTGGAGAAGGAGTTGGTTGTTTCCATTGCTGTGGAACCGTGGGGAAGGTGCAGTAGAAGCTGTGGAGTGGGACAAAGTGGTTTGCAGTGAGGAATGGAGGTGGAAAACCAAGCTGGAAACTGCCGGGTGGCCTTGGAGTCCTGCTGTTGCTTGGAGAGGAACGAGGGCGTTGAGAGGAATTTCAGCAGATTCTTAGCCTGTGGCTCTAAAAAGGTTGATCATCCTTGGTCTGTACCTTTGGAAGGAGTTGAGCACCAAAGACTTGCAACCTCTGGCTTTTGCTTCTTTCAGGAGGTGGGTTTAAGGCGGTAACCAGGATGTGCTTGGCTTTGGGTAGGGAAGAGAGCAGCTTTTTGTCCTGCAAAAGTGTGTTTCAGAAGGAAGGATGTTAAAAACCAGCTTTGAGCACCATCAGGATGGTGCAGGACTGAGTGTGTCAGGCTGGTCGCACACGTACGTACAGGTTTGTAGTGCGAGCAGAGAAAATGTCTGTGCAAGGAAGCAGCTGGAGCACCCTGCAGATCGCTCTGCTCCCCAAGCCTCGCTGCTGGTGTGGCTGTGAGGCCAGTGGGGTGGCCTGTGGGGTAGGACTCGGTTTGGGGAGCAGCCCGTTCCCCACGGGCACCTCCTCTGGGGCACCCAATTGCCGGAGGAGCTCGAGCCATGCACCATCCTCCCGTGTAACGCAGCACAAGATCTCAGCCTGGGGACTGCGAGAGGACCTTCCTGCTGGGGCTGTGTGGGGGTTCTTGGTGTGTTGGTATTTGCTGTATTGAGGCTGACAGATCTGCAGGTGCCTTTAGTTGCTCTAAGAGCTTAAAGCCTCCGTGGCACGGGGAGGAGGTGCAGATTTTCAAATGTAATCAGCTCAGTGCCAAGCCAAAGTGCTCCGATTTACGAGACTCCTGGGCTTTTTGGTGCTTGAGCTATCCTGTGGCAAGTGTTTGTAAAATCAAATGCAGCTCTTAGCTTCTTTGCAAATCCATCCGTAGTGTCCCAATAATTAGGATTACAGTATGTGTGTGGTGATTTTGGTTTATTTCTCTTTTTTTTTTTTTCCCCCTGCTCTGGCTGTTTGTAGTGTGGGGCAGGGGCTCTGGAAGAGGAGGAAGAAGTTTGTGATATCTCCTGATGAAAAGACTGAGCCCACGTTATTTTTGCAGCTCCAGATGAAGGTGGGAGGAGGTGAAGGAAGCCTTTCCATCCCACCCCTGGACAAGCCTGCTCCAAAGAGACTAAGAGACTACACTAAGCCACAAAACCAGGGGAAACTTGATTCCTTTAAGAGACTTAACAAAGCCTGTTTTCACTCAGTGAGTGTTCCTGGGCTCGGATTCCCCCATCACAGTGGTAATGTTTATCTGTTTGTGTCTGTTTCTGCATTAACATCCTTTATTTTCTTTCTTCTGCTATTCACCTTGTCCTTTCTCCAGGCCCATTAAGGACAGGTAAGGCATGGAGGAGAGCTCTGAGGGGAGGCAAGGGCACTGCTCTCTGACCTCTCTCAGTGACCTGGAATGGACAGGTGAGCGATACCAAAGCTTTTGGCTTCACGGCCTCTTAAACGTATCACTCTTCTTTTTGTTGTTGGGTTTTTGTGTGTGGAAAATGCTCAAAGCAAACAAGGTTAAATGTGGCCCCTAATGGAAGAAGTGGTTGGGAGGCAAAAGTACACCCATGAGAAAGGCAGGTTGTGCTGGAGAGGGTGGGGAGGGAAGGAAGCCTGAGGCTCCCTGGGACCACCAGCCCGCAGGGGGTGGTAGCCCTGCAGCTGGTGGAAACAAAAGGGTTTTGTGCCTGTGCAGCACTCGGCAAAGAGGACAGTCAATAGTAGGGACTTGGTGGCATGCCTGATGGGGCACCTCGTCCTTACTGGTCCCATTGTTTCTGCCATTGTTGCTACTAAATAACGCATGAAGCTCATTGAAAGCTGAAATGAGCCTCGTGAGGACTTGCTGTGTCCCTCTCCCTGGGCACTGGCCTCTCTGTGTGTGTAGCATACTGTAGGGGACCTGGTCCTGACAGTTGTTTTTCAGGTCACCCTCCCTTTGCTTAAATAATGGGAAGACAATGACTTTCTTGCCTGTTTGTGCTTGAAGCTCTCTGGATTGGTAGGAAGAGGTGCTGGGAAATTGCTTGGTGCTGGGTGCTTCCAGGACAGCGGTGCCTTCCCAGACAAGGAGTGATGTGTGTGCTGGAGATAGTTTCTAGAGCCCTGACCTTCAAAAGGGAGTGCTCAGCAGCCTTGTACCAGGCCACGCATAAATGCACCGAGGACACCAATGTGATGTCCGGCTTTTTCTGAGCTCCAAATGCTTTCCAGGGTCCTGGAAATCACTAGCTCTACATTCCCTGCTGCAAATTAATGTGCAGGGCAGAATATGAACCTACAAATGACAGATGTTTTCTGTTCCTCGCTCTTGTGTACAGCACTTTACCAGCATTTCTCTTCCATCAGCTCCAGTGATGACTTGCAAATGAGATTCCACCAGTGCCAGGTTTTTTCCCTGTTAGGTGGGTTCTCTAGGCTGCCATGGCCAAGTTTTGGCAGGCAGTAATCATAGAATCATCTGG
>NW_010426451.1:17911-20672 GCF_000710305.1 Buceros rhinoceros silvestris | reverse complement strand
GAGCTACGCTGTGACGGCCCGTAAATGGGAGGAAGTGGGGGAAAAGCCGAGGGGCCGTTGAGAGGTGAACCCGATTTTGCGGAGAAATGCGCTTCGGTGTCAACATTCAAAGCAAATGAACACAAATGTTGCGGAGAAATGCGCTTCGGTGTCCACATTCAAAGCAAATGAACACAAATGCTCCTTTTTTCAGAGGTAACTTTGTAAACAGTGACATGAAGGCCGTTAAGGGTATGTAAAGCAAAACGTTACTCTTTATTTTTAGGTTGATATTTGATTTTTTTTTTTAAATTGTTGAGTTTTTCTATTTTTACAGCTGTGCTGTGTTTTCTGCAGGGACTATTAAACAGTAACCTTCCAAGGGTATAGTTCTCTTCTGCTTTTTCTTCCATTAATTAGAATGGACCTATTTTGGGGGCCTTCCTTGACAATTTGGAAAACCAATTTAATTTTCTAAGATTGATTCAGCTGTTTAGCCCTATTATTTTCTATTCCTGCAACTAGGATGCTTTTGAAACATGAGAGCATACCCCACCCTTCACTTAATTCAATTTTATGTTAACACACTAGCCCAAGAAAAACAGTTACAAGTTAAAGCTACAACTTGTTCTGTCTAATGCAGTTGTTAAGAGTTTACAAATCCAGTAATCGTAAATGACAGCAGAATTACTGGGACTGGAAACCCTCAATTGGAAATCTTAATATCCTTTCCGACTGGCCTGTGAAAGGAGATTGTTTTTTTTAAAAAAAAAGAGTAGCATGGCACTGAAATGGCTGGGAACAGTGTTTTGGTCTGGTTTTAATCTGGATTCAAGAGAAGCCAAAGTTCTTGAGGAAATTACAGAAGTGCAGCAGAGCAGCAGTTTGGACTCTCGTTATCAGGAAAGCTACTATCGATAATTCTTTCAGTTCTTCGCACTTCCATAAAGTTTTTGTCTCTGCCTTGAAGTTCCTTTGGTGCTGTGCTCTGTCTCTGGTTTGGGTACTTGCTGCTTGGCCGTGTGTTACAAACAAGCTACGAATTCATTCCTTTCTGTTTCACTTCGGGGTTGTGGAAGAATTTTTTAAAACTCCAGGATATTAAATTCTGGAGTGATCTAACAAGGGTTGTGTTTATTGGGAATGTAGCCACGCATTAGCCTGCAAATATTATAAAGCGTTTTAATCAGACTTAATCCTGGTGAGTGCCTGTGCCACAGCTGGTCGTTAGGATTCTCGTGTTCCAGAACAGTGAATGGGAATGTTCATGGTTTGTTCCCGTTCAGTATTTGATGACTTCAGATGTTACGTCGCCAATTCAAGGTGCTCTCTGACCCACTGGAGTGGTTAGGGTACCTCAGAGCGTGAGCTGCTGCTTAGTATCTTTTGGTTCCTTAGTTTCTGTTATTGCTGGTACTCAGCCCCTCCTTCTGTGCGAGGGAAATCGTGTGTATTAAAATCCCCCATTTTCCACCAGTCAGGTTGGTTTCCTGAATAAATGTCATGTGTGAACCCCGGGTTTCTTTTGAATCATTGCCAGGTCATCGGTGTTTGGATGCGGTTCTGCACACGCTCCTGTTCCTCTATGGTTCTGTTTACTTCTGTACAAGTACATTTTCCAGAACTGGACTTTCAAGCCTTTCAATTCCAAATGAATTAACCTATAGTTTCTGTTCATGAACGTGGAACGAGTTGGTGAACTTTAACAGAGCATGATCAATAAAGTAGTACAAAAATTCTTTGTACTCCTGCTGGCTCCCTGTTGACTGATTTGCTTCAGAGACATTTACCCAGAGGTTTTGCAGGTGTCACTGTAAACAAATATGACATTTTTGTTCTTGGACAGAGGAGAAGGAGCTTGTTGCTCCTGAGGAGTTTGTGAATAAGTCCTTTTCATAGCAGTATGATACTGGAGATTATATGAGTAAGATGTCACTGTAGAGCTCGGGAGCCTGCTTACCCCTGAGTCTCCAGCAGTAGGTGAAGACTATAGTGCTGCAGCTGAAAGGCGCCTGGAAAGGCTGGTTTGCTTACAGAATGGTGCGACTGCTGCTGCTGCGTGCGAAACTGGTATTCGAAGATAGTTGAATGTCAACAGACTAAAAATTGTATTTCCTGTGCTTTAGGGAACAAGTGCAGAACAGGACAATCGCTTCAGCAACAAGCAGAAGAAGCTGTTGAAGCAGCTGAAATTTGCAGAATGCTTAGAAAAGAAGGTAAGTTGGTAAGGATGAGATAGGAAGTGAGACAGAGGAAGCGGAGACAGCATTCAGTGGAGTCATTGGGGAGCGGATGGTACATACAGGAATGTGAGGAATGTCTTCTCTAAAACCATCTCAAAGCGTGGAGCTGGTCCTTCATTAGGCTTTATTGGCTCTAACCTGCCAAGGAAGCGGGCGGCAAAGCTGCTGGGCTGACTGGTGGAAGAGCCAGCAAAGCTGAACGTGGTGCTCTTGCTGAGAGGGCCTTTGTTTTTGGAAATGACAACTGATTTCTGAAAGAATTGCGTTCAGTTCAGTGAAGGTGCGTAGTTTGCAAACTAACGGCTCGTTTCATTCATACCGTTCCAGAAAGGTAATGATATGGTTGGTCGTAGTTTGAATTGAGTGTCCAGCAGTTGTTTATTGCTGTGGAGAACTGGACCGTGCTCTCCTCTGGGGTGAGGGTTTTGTCCGTTAGGAAATCTGGAATGCTGATGTGCTCTTCCAGCTTTGAATGCTTAGTGATTTTTTTGGAAGGTTGTTGAAGTTTGGTGGACGGGTGCCGGGGGACTCGGTGAGCT
>NW_010426451.1:7711-15286 GCF_000710305.1 Buceros rhinoceros silvestris | reverse complement strand
ATTAAAAAAAAATTAGTTTTTGAGCGTATATGTATTTTAGCCCCCATGGTAGTTTTAATTTAAGTTTGATAGAGAATGTATGTTGTTTTTTCAGATAACCGGTTTGTCTTCCTGTCATATCTCTTTGCAGAATCCAGATTCCAAAATGATGCAAATCAACCTGACTGGTTTTTTGAATGGGAAAAATGCTAGGGAGTTCATGGGAGAGCTGTGGCCACTGCTATTAAGTGCACAAGAAAACATTGCTGGTATTCCAACCGCATTTCTGGAACTGAAGAAAGAGGAAATCAAACAGCGACAGGTAGGAGTTTTTAAGAGGGTTGTAGAGGGGTTGTGAGCACCGGGCAGAACGGATGGCTCTAAAGCTATTGCTGCTGCAGTAGACGTTTTGCGTACAGCAGAACCCTTCTGTCTGGGCAACATAGTTTAGTCCTGAAGCAGTGAGGGTGGTTGTTGTTGTTGAACATAGGTATTTGATAAGGTCTTTATGATGCCTCCGAGTTAAGCGATGGTATTTGCTTGCATAGATAGAGCAAGAGAAACTGGCTTCTATGAAGAAACAAGATGAAGACAAGGAGAAGAGAGATAAGGAAGACAAAGACAACAGAGAAAAGAGAGACAGATCCAGGAGTCCCAGAAGGTAATGAAACTGCTCAGACAAGGTATCAGCAATAGTCTAGAACAGAGTGAAAAACGATGGGAGGCAGAGAAGAATGAACTGAACCGTGGCGAAACTCCCCTTAGCTATTCCAGCAGGCCAGCTCAACTTACAGCTGAACAGTTACTGCAGGGAAACTGGAGCAGCTTTGACGCAGGTGGTGTTAACACTAGGAACTGTTCGTAACGGCTTATCTGTTCCAGGACTCTTTGGGTTTGGGTGTTTGGGTTTTTTGGGTTTTTTTTGTTTGACGTCTTAATTTGGCTGCAGACCCCACAGAAAATCTGAAGTAGTCAGATGGTTTTACTGCTGTAAAGGGTACTGTGAACCTGCCTGATTCAGAAGAGCTTTTAGCTGCTGAGTATCACGGGGTCTGTCATCCTGTACATTGTTCCATTACGTTACGCTACTAAATGGCGCTTCTTTTTTCTAGACGCAAATCAAGGTCTCCTTCCCCTCGAAGGAGGTCGTCACCTGTCAGGAGAGAGCGGAAGCGCAGCCATTCTCGCTCCCCTCATCACAGAACCAAGAGCCGTAGTGCGACTCCAGCTCCAGAAAAGAAAGAGGTGACTCCTGAGCCAGAACCCTCGGTGAAACCAAAGGAGACTGTTGTTCAAGAGGCAACTTCGAACAGGTCCGTGTGATAACTTTGTCTGGAGAACTGTATGTTACCTCTTTAAAAACGGAAATTATCTCTAAGTGCTGTTGGGAGCTCGACTTGGGGGAATGCCTGCTTCTCCCTGCAACGGCAGAAGAATTTATTTAATAATCTCCAGTAAGATTTCTTTTTTTCCTGTGTAGTGCTTAGCTGCCACTGCGACTTCATTGTCCTGGTCACCTTTTCCACTCCTGGCAATGCCATCTCGCAAGTTGACACACAGCCTGTACATTACTTTTTTGTCTCTTTGAATCATTGTACCACATTCTAATTTTTTTCACAATTTTTGAGTAGGATGTCTAACATCAGGGTGGGCTGGAGAATGGTCATTGTAGGGGAATATCTTGGCAGCTTCTAAAATGTTACTCCAGGGCTTGTGGTTTGTATATGCTTATAAATAAACTCTTTATTTTTAACAGTGATATCCCAAAAGCTCCTAAACCTGAACCTCCTGTACCAGAGACTAAAGAAACTTCACCAGAACGTAATTCAAAGAAGGAGAGGGAGAAGGAAAAAGAGAAGACTCGTCAAAGATCCCCAACTCGGTCCAAGTCGAGGTCAAGATCTCGATCACGTTCTCCATCTCATTCTCGACCAAGAAGGCGTCATAGATCACGGTCAAGGTAGGACCTAAATTTATCTCGGTTGAGAATGTAGTATTTTCTTCTGAAGCTGCCACTTAATGTAAGTTAAAGTAGTGATGTTTCTAGAGGTGATGAGCTGTGGATGCTTTAGGCAAGTAAGAAAGATGCCTTCAATGGATAAATGTGTTCTTTCCTTTTTCTGGATTATTTTACTGCTAAGTAGAGAGATGTTGGTCTGTCTGAATATAGACTTTGCATCGTAATCTAAATGCAACCTCATCATGATGTACTTGGAGAAGAGCAACGTTATGCTCAGTGCCCTGAGGATGCACTTCCTCAAAGCTGGAAATTAGATAGTTGCTTTTCATTTGAATTTCTGATTGTGACAGGTCTTACTCCCCTAGAAGGCGACCCAGCCCGAGACGACGGCCGTCTCCAAGGAGAAGGAGCCCTCCAAGGCGAATGCCTCCCCCACCCAGACACAGAAGAAGCAGATCCCCCGTGAGGCGGTAAGATTCCCTCCTCTGAGGGAACGGAAAATGTTAAGCTGTGAAAGTGGAAGGGGAGTTGTGAGGGATGAGTGCTGTCAAAGTTACCTTGGTACTGGCAGGTGTATGATCCGGGTGATGTCAAAACTGCAGGGTCATGCTTGGTAAGAGTGGCGTGGGGGAACGTAGAAGTAGCTGCGAACTGATTTGAGTTGAAATAGTGACCAGAATTTGACCCTTTTGAAGAGCAGCAGTTTCAGCACTGTAACTTCTTCAAATGGCTCTGGATAGCTCCCAGCACAGACTGACGTCACACCTTTTTGACTTTTTAGCTTAATTCTTAATACTTTTTTTTCCTGCCTGGGGAGAAAATGAGAACAAGTAACTGGATTCTACTTAGTTTTTTTAATTATGACTTACATTTCTATATTGTAAAATTAAAATCAAAATTAAATTTTGACTTGAAATATGTTTCTTCTTTGTGTTCTTAAAGAGATCTTCCTGGCCTGGTGTTGAAGGTTACATTTTTGATAGCATAAGCAATTGTTCTGGTAGCAAAGCTCCGAATTGCCTTGCAAAGAAATTTAGTGTCAAAACAGACATTTGTCTTCACAGAAGAGACTAGATTCCAATCCTCGTTACAGGAAGAGAGTGAGAGTGGTCCTTCCTGTGTACAGCAGTTGTCATTTTTTTTTACGAAGGAACGGTTCTTTTTATGACAAGGTGATGACTTGGGTTTTTTTGAGTTTATAAAGATGTTCATTCCATGCAGTTACTGGGAGAACTGTGACACGTATCCAACACGTATGTTGCAAGAGGTACAAGAGCTCCCTTTCAGCCAGTGTTTTATCTCGCTCAAGGTAGGGTTTCTTTTTTTCCAGGTTCTCAGGAATTCTGCAGCCAAAGGTGGCTTCTGCGGGTACACAATTGCAACAGAACTTGCCACAAATTTTGCTGCAGAATTCTAGAGGCCCTACCTTTCTAAAATGACAAAGATGAAAGACTAGAACATAAGAATTGGATAGATTGGTTCTGAGTGGTTGTCTGAAATTTTTATCTCCAGGTATCAAAACTCTAGTGTACTTGCACACTAAAGTCTCAAACACATCTGTTCTGAAGATCATTAAACCACCTGTGCTAACATGGAGAATTCTCTTAACCATCAAAAGTTAGAGAGCCCAAACAAAACTAATTGCTCCTAGGAGAAAAGCTTAGTCATAGTCTGTAGATTGGCAGAAAGCAAGCAAAGGTAACACTAACAATTTTTTTGTTCACTGTAGTTTAAAAATAACTGAAAGGTTGGTCTGCTCTTCAAGCCCAGTGTTGCTGGCTGTCCACCGTGTTCTGGAAGTGCTGTTGTATGTGGCTCTCTATGGGCTTGCAAACAAATGCAGTTCTGTGCTCGTGCTCAAACATTGCTTGAGCTGGCCCATCACACTCTGCTATTGTATTTGATTTACAGGAGGAGACGGTCATCAGCATCCTTATCTGGCAGTAGCTCTTCCTCCTCTTCCTCACGTTCCCGATCACCACCAAAGAAACCACCTAAAAGACCCGTATCCAGTCCTCCTCGTAAAACCCGTAGGCTCTCTCCTTCTGCAAGCCCTCCTCGGCGGAGGCACAGACCATCCCCCCCAGCAAGTCCACCTCCAAAACCACGCAGATCTCCAACACCCCAGCAGTCAAACCGTGCAAGGAAAAGCCGTGGCTCTGTTTCGCCCAGCAGAGCATCAGGTAACGAAATACAGAATTGGATTCCAGCAGCCTTTTCATTTTGTGCCTTTGTGTTCTCAAAGGTGGGCTGGACAGTTTCTGTGAACAGAAGAGCATGCAAGGATGTAACGAACTGCAGCTGAGTGATTTGCCTTTGTCTTCTAGCACCCAAACATAAGAGCACTGAAAAAAGAGAATCTCCTTCGCCAGCACCAAAACCAAGGAAAGCAGAACTGTCTGAATCTGGTACGGCTCTTGCTTTTCAATGCCGCTTTTGGGTGCAGTTTTTAATCAAAACATGCATGAGATTAAAAGGCACCAAACCCTCTTGATAGACCGGAATTATAAGAAGGGTTTTCGGAAATATAAAGGTGATCACTGGTAGTGCCTCAAACATTTTGATCCAAGTTTTCTCGGAAAAAAAGCACAACCAAAGTGTATTCCAACCTGGAAGTAATCTTAAGGTTTGAGGAGGGGAGTGTACCTGATGATGTACTGTAATGTGACTTTGCATCTGCCTGAACTCGTGGCTTTGGTTTAAACACTCTGTCCATGTCTGTACTTTTCAGAAGAAGATAAAGGAGGCAAAATGGCTGCAGCAGATTCTGTTCAACAGAGGCGTCAGTACAGAAGGCAAAACCAACAGTCTTCATCTGGTATGGATGGCATGGATTTCCTGAAACCAGGCTGTAGTTCAGCTTTGCAGGAAGTAGTTAGCATTGAGTTCAAACGCTCATTGAAATTATTTGCTGTGCGCGGTTCGGTGCTATTGTAAACTTAATTACGGATTTACCACTCGTAATGAAGTCACTGGAATTATTGCGCAAGAAGAATAAATACAGTTTTAAAAGTTGTGGTATAGCTCTTTGTTAATGGGTTCACATCGTTTAAAGTTGCACTTTTAAACTCTTAGCATGGCATACATGAGTACTGTTTGCTATGGATTACTTAATCTGCTCTTGCAACAGGTTATTTCCCAATATTTTGGACTCAGGTATGTTTGAGATGAGTAGACTAAACTGTGCCTGGGACAGGTCTTTATCCACTTAATGTTCCTATGAGTACCTGCGGTTCACCTTCTAAATTTCCTGGCGAGTCAAGTTTTATGAGGACAGTTGGGTTGCTGCAAATATTTTTACTCAGCTCTGGATTTATTTATCACTTCAACTAACATTTTCAGTTGAACTGCTTTTAAATAGAGGCTTCTTACTTAGTGGGAGAGGAGTTTAGTCATTTAAACTGCAGTGTCACCCTATCAGTGACTGCGTTAATGATGTCTGGAGAATCATTTTCCAGAGAATGATTCTTCTGCGTTTACAGATTCTGGCTCTTCATCTTCATCTGAAGAGGAAAGACCTAAAAGGTCCAATGTGAAGAATGGGGAAGTTGGCAGACGCCGACGCCACTCGCATTCACGCAGTCCGTCGCCATCTCCACGCAGACGACAGAAGGAATCCTCCCCTCGGTAATTTCTTCTTGAGTTGACTTTTTTTTTTCTGACTAGTTAATGTTTATCTGCTGTGCAGCTGTCAGCAAATACACAACAGAGTTAAGTCATGTCTGTTTTGTCCATTCTTGTTATGCTCATTTGGTAAGAATTGCACATTTGAATACGTTCATTTTTGGCTCAAACATACGGCAGCTAGATCTGTTCTGTTTTGTTTTTCCTCCACTGCTGTCAGGATGCAGATGGAAAAGCGGTGGCAATCACCAGTGATGAAAAGGTTGGTTAGAAATTAATCTGTTAAACAGGATTTACATCCAGAAAGTCATGTAGACAAGCTGTCATTTGGTTTGCGTTGGAGAAGTGCTTGCCATCCTTTGTCCTTGCACAGTCACAGTAGTGAGGTGAGGGAAATCCAGGCTGATGTGTTTCTTTGTGTGTTGGGTCTGGGACCGTTGGGGGCCAGAAAAGAGGAACACCTGCTCTGTCCCCTTCATTGCTCCTAATGTTAATAACTGCTACAGGCTTAATGTTTCAGCATCTTACTGATGCCTGGAGACACCTGAGTGCTTGGATGCTCCAGGGGTTTTCTTACTCCATGCACTCCCATTGGAAAGGTGGGTGGGCATTGCTTTGTATTCTTGCTGCCATCGACGTGCTGGGTAAGCCCTTCCATACGCTTGCAATGAGTGATTACGGTCTTTGTTCTGGGTCACAGATAATGGGGATTTTCAAAAGTCTCATCAATTCGTTAGATACCTGGAACTACTAGTAGCAGACAGGGAGTAGGCTAGTAGTGAACACCTATTCTTCTCTTACATAGGCAGCACTGTTCACAATGTTTGTGAAATTGTTTGCTCTGTGTTGATCTCAATACAGGAAGGTGCAGGAAGCTGGGTGCTTGGTGAGCTTATTAATCTGATATAATGACCCTTGTGAGCAATCTGTAATTAAGACCTGGCTTAGGATACAGTGGCAGTACACATAAAAACGTACAAATATGACTGCTACAGATGCGGATCATTCTAATTATGGTTCTCGTTGGACAATTCTATGTGAAACAGGTTGGAAGGCAAAAGATCTTCATCTGTTTCGCAACACTCCAGATCCAGCTGCTGCCTTCGTGTAAATACATGCTTAATTAGGTCAACCATGACATTTGAAGGCTGGGGGTTTTTTGGATCATAAAAGAACATTGTCTTTTGGAGCAAACTCTTAGCTATGAAAAGTGTAACTCACTGCCTTGCAGGCAAAAAAAGGGCATGTTTTACTTTACAAAATACCAATATTCCTCTCCTTTAAAACTCTAGGAACATGTTTGAGTAAAACTTCCCCTCCCCAAAGTGTGGTGTAACCTTGCAGAGCAGAAAATGTCTCATTTTATGAATTAATTTTGATCTGGATAGCTGCAGTTTAGCAACAACTCTGATTTTTCTCTGCATTTCAAGAAATAGATCATTCTGGGTTCCAGATCCATAGATAAAAGCTGTTTTTGAGAGTACGGCTTCACACCGTTCCATCTGATCCAACCTCAGGCTCTGCTGACTGCAGTGTTGGTGTGCCTGGCCCAGCTGGGCACTCCCCGTTCCTCCCTTGCGCTGGCTCTAGCAGTCATGGCGCTGCATAACGACAAAGAGGTGCTGGTGTGGGCTTCATCTGGTGGTCAGTAACCTGGTCTGACTGCAGATGATCACTAGATTCTGTCCAAGGGAACTTGCAGAAATGAGCTTTCAGAAGAAAGTGGGAGAGAGCTGGGCTTCCTCTCTGGCTACAGGATGTGAGTAGACCAGGTTAAGCAGAACGTGAAATTCTTATGACTGTTGAGGTGAGCTCTGAGGTACAGTGAAATACGTCTTGGCTCATGCTCTTTAGAAAGACTTGAGTCAATTTTTTTCCATCAGTGGTACTAAAAGAATTGCAGTTTGAGGAGCGTGAAGATGATGATTTTGTGTGCTGAAAGCAGAACAACAAAAAAAAATCTCAATGGCTCAACTGTGACTTTTGCAAGCAATCCCTTTGTCTCTTCAGCA
>NW_010426451.1:5135-7597 GCF_000710305.1 Buceros rhinoceros silvestris | reverse complement strand
GAGAAGCCCATCCCCCCCCCCAGCCAGGCGGCGACGCTCGCCTTCCCCTGCCCCTCCTCCACGGCGGCGGCGGTCACCTTCATTACCTCGGCGAAGGTAGCGTGTGTTTTGTTGTCATGAAGCGGTTGCTTCTGGTTTGTTGACTTCCATCTATGACATGAAGAAGTGCCATGATACCAGTTCCTTGATTCACAACTTACTGCAGGTGGTTTTGCTGGTGAGATGTGGTAGGTGTGTGGCTTGGATGCCGAGTGATTGCTGTATCAAATAAAATAATGCCCATTAAGTTGATTGTCAAAAAGTTTGGTATTAAAAGAAGTTTTAAGGCATCTTTAGCGGATTGCAAGACACTTGTAATTAATTCATGTGCCTACGTGGCACCTAAACACTTGTTTTCTTGGTAGGTCTCCATCACCACCTCCACGTAGACGCTCACCTTCTCCCCGGAGATACTCTCCACCGATACAGAGACGATACTCTCCTTCACCTCCACCGAAGAGAAGAACGGCTTCTCCTCCTCCCCCACCTAAACGAAGGGCATCACCTTCTCCGCAGTCGAAACGCAGAGTCTCCCATTCGCCACCTCCAAAACAAAGGAGCTCGCCGTCTGCTAAAAGGCGTTCACCTTCCCTATCTTCCAAGCACAGGAAGGGATCTCCACCCAGTAGGTCCAATCGGGAAACACGTTCTCCTCCGCAAAACAAAAGGCATTCACCTTCACCACGGCCTCGAGCTTCACACACCTCTGCAAGCCCACCACCACCACCACGACGGGGAGCTTCAGCCTCACCCCAGAGAAGACAGTCTCCATCTCCAAGCACTAGACCCATCAGGAGGGTGTCAAGAACGCCAGAGCCTAAGAAGACAAAGTAAAAAAAATGCATCTTTGGTGGTGGTGGTTTTGTGATGGGTTCTTTTGTTTAGTTCTAATGCAGTGGGAGTAGCTGGGGAATGGCATTAAACTGGGTCTCACAGGTGTTGGTGGCTCTCTTTAGCTGCCACCGTCACAACTTTGACTTTCAGAAGCTTATGAGATTGGAAGCATCTGTTAATAAAGTGCAACATGGGGAGAAGCATTAAAGAGGCTTCATGTGGAGCTTGAGGGGTCTTTTGATAGCACAACAAAGCTCCGGGACTGAGCAGATGCAAAGTTTTGTTGTCAGCTTCGTTAAAAGAAAAATGAACTGTCTTTCAGAGCTGACTGTGGAAGGGGGGCACCATGCGTAATTAGCTTGTGAATCGTTTCATAAGTGGTCATCCAAGAGGGGGGGAAAAAGGAGAATTTCAGCAGTTTTAGTTGATGCCACTCTTAGGGGCAGGTAGTCAAGAGGCTTGCTGGTTTATTTAAGAAAGAAAATGTAGCTGAGTATAGTGTCCTGCGCACTTTCTTCACAGGGTGATAGAGCACGGCTGTTCTCCTGCCTGCTGCTGTGGTTATAAATTCGTCACAGCCACAGACAGGGAGCGATCACTTTGCAGGAGCAGCAGCAGTGTGATGGTTTGACAAGCTCTCGGGTTGTGTTACGGCTCCACGGCAGTGTTAGATGGTTTTGCTGTTGGGGACAGAGGCCACCAAGGGAACTAAGCAGTTTTTAGGTGGCAGCATAACCACTGCAGAAGCACTTGTGCTTATCTGGCTGTTCTGTCATTTTGTCTCGTACATCTCTGACGCTAGAATCTAAGTGTGGCCTTTCTATTTTTAAGGGCTTCCACACCAAGCCCACGATCTGCAAGACGGGTGTCATCATCGCGGTCTGCATCGGGATCCCCCGAGCCAGCCCCGAAGAAACACCAAGGACCTCCATCTCCCGCTCGCTCTCGATCCCCTTCTGCCAACTGGTCACCTGCAAAAAAGGCTGAGAGCCCCACCCAGAGCCCATCGCCTGCAAGGGTATGGATCTGCTGCTGAAAGCAGCCCTGGTTTGTGCTCGTGAAGATGCACCTGCTGGCAGCAGGAGTAGGAAGAGAACGGAGTTCTCCTGAGGGGCTTCTTAGGGCCACTTCACCCCTGCCAGAGGAGCCTGAGGGAGCTCAGCTCCACCCGCAGTGTTATTTTTTTATGCCTGGTGCTGCTCTGGATGGCGTTACTGGGCCTGCATGGCAATACCTTGTATTTTAAACCCAGCAGAGCCGTGCACTGCGATAGCTGTCATCTGGGATTGCTCCAGTCAGTTGACTGGGAATGGGGCTTTCCCCCAGTTCTGGAGGCGGGGCTGAGTTCCCTGTGTTTCAGGTGTTGCTCAGCCCCAGGATGGTGGCTGTGGGTTTGTGTTTACACAGCAATGAATTGTAATATATTGAATTGTTTGTTACAGAATTCAGATCAAGAAGGGGGTGGGAAGAAGAAGAAAAAGAAGAAGGATAAGAAGCATAAAAAGGATAAAAAGCACAAGAAACACAAAAAGCATAAGAAGGAGAAGGCTGCGGCGGCTGCAGCAGCGCGCGCGGGGGGGGGGGGAGGA
>NW_010426451.1:0-5098 GCF_000710305.1 Buceros rhinoceros silvestris | reverse complement strand
AGCCATAAAAAGGAGAGGGCGTCCGCGTCTGCAGCAGCTGCTGCTGTGGCTGTAGCAGACACCACCTCAACACAGGAAGACCAGGAAGCAGAAACAGAACCCAAAAAGGTAGGAGTTTGGTACCCTTGATTTACTTGTAAGGTGTTCAGTGTAAGGATGGAGATGAGTGTCCCCCGTACTCGTGATGGTCCAAACCGCCATCTCACCTCCAAAATGCAGCTTGGTGCGGGGATTTCCTGTGTTGTATCTGTACCGGGGCGCTGCGGCACAGCTCAGCTGCCGTGTTTAAGCAACGCTTTGTCTTTGTTTGAAGGAGACAGAGAGCGAACCAGAAGACAACCTTGATGATCTAGAAAAACACCTGCGGGAGAAGGCGCTGAGGTCCATGAGGAAGGCGCAGGTGTCCCCACCATCCTAGGCTGAATCCTTTGATATAATGTACATTTTATTTGGTTTGTACTCAGAATTCAATTTCAAATTGCTAAATGTGTTTGAGCTTTAGGATATAACATTTGTTGTAATAATTGCTAGGTTGAGGTTCGCCATGTACAAAGGGCATGGATTTCCATTACAAAAGGTGTCCACAGTGTACTAGTGACATTCTTTCATTGGCAGTTGACATAATTGCAGTTAGAGCGAGACTTTTTAGAAGCAGTAGGGATTTGTTTTGAAGGTTTTAAACATGACCGTCAGTCCCCTCGTTTCTTTGAAATTCAACACAAAGCCTTTGGCATCATTTGTGGGGGTTTCACCCGATTTCTGTTGTATCCACTTAGATTGCGCTACCAACCCCCATGGTTCTTAAGCTTGCCCAGGAGTAAAGCCACCGCCCGAGTACCCAGGATGTTCGTTATTTTAACGCCTTCTCCCGTTGCCTGTACAGTCTCCGTTACAGCCACCCCGGATCAGCCGTTTAGATGGCCCATAAATGAAAGCATGTTGTTTACCAGGACACTGTGGGTTTATATCGATGTAACATGTTGATTTGGAACACTGGAATTTCATTTGTATTTTTATGTTCTTTTTTAAAGGGCAGTTTCCATGATCAGCAGTCCCAGGAAAAAAAAATTCCTTCAGTTACCTAAATTCTGTTTGTGAGCTGTCGTTGCCCCACTCATAACTCTTGTCTCATTAAGGTTCTTCCGACTGGCGTGAGCAACTTTCAGAGCTGTGGTCTTTGAAAGGCCAAGGAACCCGAACTTTGGATATTGTCATGTTTTCACTGTTTTTTGTTTTTGTTTTTTTAACTAAAGCTATATAAAGCTTGTGGATTAAACAAAATAAATTTCTAAATTTAAACAGACGGTGGCTATTTTCATATGAACGCTGACTAATCAGCGTTCTTTTGTACCGGGGTAACGAGCACACGGATAGGATGGAGTGTGTGATCCAGTGTGCTGGCTGCCGGAGAACTGGGGCTTTGGCTTTCCCCTCCATGGGGCAGCACTTGAGGATGCTCCCCTGATGTTAATCAGCAGGACAGTCCCCCTGGTCAGCAGTGCTCTGAGCTTCACACACAGAGGATTTGGTGGTGACAATTGCTTGTGTAGCAAGTAAAAACTTTTCTAGGTCCTGTAAAAAATGACGGGCAGGTTTCATGACCTTCATTCTGTGCTGTAGTTGTGTGAACACTGTTCGAAGGCGCTGCTGGGGGCTGGCTGCCTCTTCAGTCGTACCTGAAAGGGGCACTGGTGAACTTGTTAAACTCAAGCACTGTTTCTGTTATGGAGCCAGTTCTGAAGTTGAGGAATGGAATGTGCTTTTGAAATCAGTGTGATGTACACAATTAAGGGTAGGTCCTTGATTAGTCTGCTGAGTGGCCAGTCTGCAGGGTTTGAAGTAAAGCGGGTGGTGTGTCGGTGCTGGATGGAAGGGGGTAGCTGGAGTAGCTTCCTTCTGCGCCTCCTGATCGCTGGATCTCTTGTTCCATAGCAGAAGTGAGCACTGTGAGCTGGAGTCCTTGTAAACTTAGTCCAGCACCGCCTGGCTGTCAAACTCATCCGTTACTGAATGAGTGTCATAAATGCCAAGAACTTTCTGGACAAGACTATTTTAAAAAGAACGTCAGAGTGAATTTGGTGCTTTTGAAAGCACGCGTTGTGCTGATCTCCGCCTCGGTTGTGCGTTTGTTTTCCTGTGATGTTCCTTGGCAGCCCCAACGACTCCAGTTCCCATTGCTCTGGCCAACCTCTCATCCCTGCTGTAGTTCAGCACGTGGCGGAACAGGATGCCTCTGCAGCACGGCAGAACCTCTGGCGCATGGATCTTGCGGGCTCTGGATTCTGGACCCCTAATGCTGTATGTTTGGTCAGGGCTCCCTTCCTGACATGACGCCTACAGAGGCTCTCGTGAGTGACTGGCTGGAAGAGCTGTATCAAACTGCAAAATGCTTTGGTAGCTGGGAATGCCGTATCTTATAATGGGACGTGGCCGACTCCCCGGGCAGGGCGTCAACGTTTGACGCCCTAGTCTGGTTGGGTGAACCTGGGATTAGAGGGCACAGTGACTCACGGTGACAGCAGCCACCTTTTGCCATATGCCCCTGTCTGTTCAGTGATGTTTTGCTTTTGTATTCTGCTGAGGTGGTTCTGGATAACCCCCAAAACAGAGAGGGCTGACTCGCAAACTGGGACCAGTGACAGTGCTGGGAGCACGGCTCAGGGAGAGGATTTGCACTGATCCTTTAGTACAAGGTGTTTTAATCATCATGAAGTTACGTCTGAAGTTTGTATCGTGGCAGATTCCTCAAGAATGGTGTTTTTCTCACCTGGGATCAACCCCTCAGGAGTCATGCTGTGAACTCCTGCCACAGCCAGTGCCACGGCCCTGACCTCTGAGCCAGCAGCAGGGACCAGGAGCGGCTGCACCGCCCGGGGTGGGGGGACAGGAGTCATTTAACTCCCACATCTGTTTCCCAGCCAGGGCATGCCGCGGTAACGAGGAAAACAGCCGAAGGGATGTGGGGTCTGGCTGCGTCCTTCCTCCCATACAAAGGCAGGATGCGGTTGCCCCTCGGGCAGAGCACTGCAGGCAGCCATGGCTCATGAAATCAATGCTGCCTTCATGCGTGTTGTGAGTGACAGTCGTGTGGGAGAAGGGAGGTGAGATGGGAGTGAGCAAGAGCTGGTGGTGCAGCCCAGGGCTGTTGCACCGGCCCCTGACGGTGATAGGGGCCTGTGACGCAACCTGTTTGGAGGCAGAACGTGCTGTGTTAAGGTAATAAATCCGGGGAGTAGGAGGTGTGTACGGAGAGATGGAGAAGGGTTTGTGGAACAGATGCTCAACTGCTCAGGTTGCTCTTTCCAGCTGTGGGAGCGGGCTGGGGCTGGTCTGAGCCGCGTCTGCTAATCCCGGGCAGGGGTGGGCGATGCTCTGACCCCCTGGCCTGGGAAGCCCTGAATCCTTCTGTGTTACTGAAAAGAAAACACGGAAAGCAGCTCTCTTGGGAGGGGGGAGAATTGTTCAATTCCTCCACAGAAGCTTTGTGTGAAACCCAGGGGCAGAGCTGCAGCTCCTCTGAATTGTTGTGGCTACGCTGAAATAAATGGAGCTTCGGCCACCAGCATCAGCTCGGGGATGGCCCCTGGAGAGAAGGTTCAGCTCGTGTGGCCGGGCTCACAAAAGCACGTGCAGCACTTATCTGCTCGGCCAGATCTTCCTTTGAGTTTTCTCCCCACCCTTGACCCGTGCTGATGCCATGTCCCAGCCCAGGCCGTCCCCAGAAGCACAGACCTCGGTGCCACCATGGTGCTTGTGCCCTGATCCGGCATGGGCGGTGGGAGAAGTGACTGTCCCTGGTGGAACAGGCTGTGCCTGGGCACCCAGTGCGGTGTGGGAAGCTCAGGGCAGGGTGTTTGCCTGGGAAGGGCAGCAGCTTTTTGTAATTCCTCATTCAGGTTTTAAAAACAATTGGCTGTGAGCTCCAGATGAACCTGAAGTCAGCAAAGCGCTGCTGAAAAATTTCAACCCTGTTTGTGAATAACCACCTCCGTGCTCCCGCTCTCCTGGAGCAGGGAAGCTCCCATTAAAAATTGATAGTCTCCCCATCAGCTGGATTTTAATTCAGCAAGTGGATTTGACCAGTGATGTGAAAAAATTGCCTTTGTCACTGCGATGATATTTTTTTAATGAGCTAGAAATGGTTTGGCACCTTTCCAGCTTATTAAAATCTTTGCGGGGCCACAGGCACTGGCACGAGGGGACGAGAAGGGAAAATTACATTGAGTGCATGATTGGCAAAACAACATCGAGCTCGCTCTTATTTATTTTTAATCTATGACAAGCACGTGAATGACTCCTTCTATTATTTATGGGGAGGATAAAGGTTGCTGTTCTCACAGCAGACTCCGCTTTCAGCTTCAGCTCTTCTTTCCCAATGGGGAAAGCGGACACCTTGCTGTTACCCAGGACGGAGAGAAGTGTGGGCAGTTGTGTGGCGAGGGAGCAATTCGCGTGTCTGCTGTGTACCCTGGCGCAGACGTCTCTGCAGGCACGATGTTTGCATCAGTGGTCTGCGGGTTCCTGGGGCCACCGCAGGATAAACCTCACTGCTGAAAAAACGCCTTTCACCCTCCCCGGAACATCAGGTTATTTCAGCTGGTGCATCCTGTGAGTTAAGTGACCCCAGTGTCTCTGTCCGTCAGCATGAGCTGAGGACACTGCTCTGCATCCCCAGGGATTTGCTACGTCACCCCCCCCAAGCTGGCTGCCTGCATAGAGCACCTTGTCTCAAGGGTGGCCGCGTTGCCTGTGGGGACTTGTCCCCTCTCCAGCTGCTGCTTCCTTCCCCCCTGCCCTCAGCGCAGTGTTTGGGGCCTTCACTGCAGAGAAACTGCAGCAAACCTTAAATCAGTTTACTGCTCGGTGGCCTTTTCTGGGTGTTTTATTGCTGGGGGGTGGGGGGCGTGGGGGTGAGGGCAGTGCTGAGCTGGGGATGCTGACTCACTGCGGAAGGCAGGCACCTGATGAGATCATTCCTGCCTCGGTTTCCCCATCAGTAGCGCGGGTTTAGCATTCCCTGGTGGCGTAGTGAAGAAACATACTGATAAAACACTCGGCAATGCTCATGCGATGAACATCTACCTCGATTTTAGTAAGG
>NW_010426450.1:42652-50482 GCF_000710305.1 Buceros rhinoceros silvestris | reverse complement strand
TATTTTTTAATATATAATTATATATAACAAAGCCTCTAGTGCGGGAGAAATCAGTGGGGAAGGACTGAAAGAGAGCACCAAAACAAGCCAGTTACCAGGCATTAGCAAGCCCATAATAAAACTGTAGAGCAGATAAGATAGCTGTGTTTTTTAACCACAAAATAACTAACGAGGACAACTTGCTCCACTCCACCCATGACTAACCTTACCACCTTCTTCACTTCACCATACGTATGATATTTGTAATGAGTAAACTATAGGTAAACTTCAGATAGCACATCTCTAATAGGCGGACATGATGTGCATGCTCTTTAAAACAATTATATTAATCTTTTAATTAACATAAAAAGTCTTAACTGATGGTTTTGAAAGCTTCCTTTCAAAAGGCTTAATTTTCCTAGGTGTGAATTAGCTCGCTTCTCCCATTGATGCAGAGGTACAAAATCAGAGCCAGCCTTTGAAATAGCAGACCTTCACTAACACACACACACACACACAAGCGAAAACCAGGGGCTAAGCACAATCATTCACAGTCATGGGACCGCAGAGGTTTTTCCATGCTCTTTAGTCAGTAACGTCTCAAGGGGAGTAGGGCACCAAAAGGTCATATACCACCATCTGCCTGTATATGGAAGTGTCACAGGCTACGGAGTTTCCCTGTCAGGGCTTGAGAACAGCATAAGGGTTTCTTTAATTAAGAAAAACAAAAAACAAAACCAACAAAAAAACAAAAAAAACCCAAGAGCCCACCACTACCAGTGGTTTCACTTAATGGGGCCCAGTGTATTCTCTTGTGCTTGAGCACTGAAGGATAGAAGCAGAACACGGTCCCTGGGCAGGACCAAGACCAGAAGTGAGAACAGCCACAGACTTGGCTTGCACTCCCTACAGCTCTGCCTCTGCTCCTACCTCTCCTGCAGCAGCACCTAGTTTTAAAAACAGTCCAGACCACCAAGGCAATAGGAAAAACATCACAACATCACAACTCTTTTTCAAGCATTTCAAGAGTTAAGAAACCCACTGCTTTTTGGTGTGGCTGGGGAAGGAGCACTGCGCACTGCAGTACCTGGGCTGGACTTTCCTGTCCCACAGCAGATCTGGCAAAGGGACAGAGCAGAAGGTTGGGTTCCAAGAGCTTCTAGCTTCCCTCATCTATGGGGACTTTCCTGGAGAGCCAGGCCCCAGACCTCAATGGATGTAGCAGTATCACAAGCTGAAATAAAAGGAGGTGGAAGAAAGTTACTGTCATACAGAGTTGCAGAGAAAAACTCAGGAAAAAGAACACCATAAAAGCATTTGTAATCTCTAAAATGATTTGTGGTACTAGGACCTTGCAATTTTTGAGTCACAGGACATGCAATTTGCATCACAGATCCTGATGCTACTTCTGATGTCCAACGAGACACTGTGACAGCATCGCACCAGAGTCCTGCAAGCTGCATTTCCCTTCATGACCTGCATCTCACGCAGCTTCCCAGCACTGTGCTTGGCTGCTCAGGCTGGGAAGCAACGTGAGCCTGTCCTCTTGGAAAGATTCCAAACAGATTTGGAAACACTGCGTGCAGCCTGTCACCACAGCTGAAAAGGAAGCTTTGCTGGGGATCCTGCTCTCTGTGTAAAGTAGCTAAGTTTGGGTCTGATTGGGTCAACTGGCTCCTAGCATGAGAGCCAGGCCCCAAATTACTTGCTAAAGCTTGCCCAGAGCATGTGCTGCTCCCTCTCCCGTCATGCAGTACCTCCCTCCTCTCCCTCCTCCTGTTCCCATCCCCATACCTACGGGGCAATCTGCACAGGCACCTGGCCCTTGGCAAGGCAGGTGGTAAGGGCGGAGGAGAGGGATGGCACTGGCACACGAGTGCCTTGGCATCAGCGACATATGTTACCTGGCTGCACAGGGGATTCTTCAGAGCATTGGTGAGCTCTGCTGGGCCACCTATGGCCAGTCAGTACAGCCGACATGCTGGAAATAAAAGTGATGCTGGAGGCATTCATCCAGAGCAGTGCCAGCACTTCCCCATTGCGACCAGGGCTGGGCTGAGCCAGTGTCACTGTCAGCCATGCCAAGGTGGAGAACGTACTGCAGTTTTCCTGGAGAGTGACTGAGCAAGTGACTGACCATGATGAGAAGCTCTGCATCACCACTATGCCAGTACACTCTGGGAAGGGAAAATACTTATGTTGTCCCTGCTCAGGTCACACTGAGATGGAGAAGGTACCGTATTTACTGACTTCCCACTTGGAAGACTATAAACCATCCATGATTTACTGGGTTCCCTATTTAATACCCAGTATACGTAAACTGGAAACTCTGCCTTGATACAGCTCCTAGCTGTGGAACAGTAGCTGCCACTTCTCCAATCAAGAGAAAAACAGAGTGGTTTATTAAGCACGATTGTGGGAACATAGTTTCAGTCTTCAGTAGGTTCATCTGAATATTTTTCCATTTCGGTTCATGTAAGTTCACGCCCTTTGGGTTTCATATAAAGCCGTAGGGTCTGAGCAACTCAAAATCTCAAAATCAAAATGTCAAGTTGAAACTAAACCATAAAAGGTATTTGGATTTACATGAAAACGGGCCCAGATTTGCTTCAGGAGTTCCTGAAGCCTGGTAAAGCTTTTGAAGAGCCTAATCTGAGTCTTGCGGTTTCAGTGCAGACTGAAACCAGTGAGAGAGAGCAGATGGGCTCCTTTCAGGAAGCCGAGGCACAGAAGAATGATTAAGAAACTATGAGAACAAGAACCACAGGGAGAAAAAAAAAATACTCTCCAAAACTAGATTTTTCAAGTGCAGAACACCACGTATTAGGAACTAAGAGGACACGGCTCATGTTTAGGCACCACAGGATAGCAAATATTTGTGAGGATCAGGCCCTGAATGGGGATACGGCCATCTGGAGAAAAGTCCAGCCATAAGAGTGCCATATACACTTCTTCCTGTACGTTGACCATCCTTACTGTTACATCACAAAATGCGTACCCTAAGAAGCACAAATCCTCCAAACTTTCATGGGGCTCTTGTCACCTTATAAGTAAACCCTTTCCCACAGTAGTTCAGCCACACATGAAGTAGGAAAACTATAGAAAAGGAAAATCTACTGGTTTTATGCTCTCTGGTTAACATCTATGAACCTGTCCTAACATCAAATATTTGAAATTCTGGCTTTGATCTATTTTTTAAAAGAGTTCTTTTAATTTCATGTGCTCTGCATTTATTCTTGGTGCATTTTTTTCATGACATAAAAATAAACACTTCAGAGTGACAAGTGAGTTCAGTAGCTCACCTGAAAAGATGCAAACATTAGATTAAATTTAATTGAGAAATTAGTTTTTCTTTCCATTGACAGTCTATACATTTCATTATGTATACACTCTTTATGTTAACATCATTTACATCGACAGGATGCAGAGGAGGTGACTTCCTGAGTTGGCACTCATTGATTACTTGACATTTAGCCTCCTGGCTGAGCAACTGAGTGTCCTGCAAACATTATCATGTCATGACTGGCATAATGTGGGCACAAAGTGCTATGAATAATGTAAACAAAAACTGTCACAATCTCAAATATCTTGCTTTGAGAGCATTTTGCCTCCTAACCATGCAAAAATTGAACTTCTAATCCGCTAATTAAACTTTCAGTCCCTTCTTTATACCTTTTCTGAAAAAAGAATGACAGAGAAAAATATGAATTTGGCTGAAAAACTGAGCTTTTTTCCTCTGTCAACAGAATATTTATTTTCACATTTGCTCAACCGTTCATCTTGCCAAAGAAAATCAAATGGTTTCCCATAGCTCCAGCATGAACTTCAAGTGCTACTTGAATGCTGTTACCCTCCCCAGAGTATGCGATGGGGAGCTGTGACACTCCCTGCTGACATTTTCAAGCAGCGTTGCTGCAGATCAGCCAACGGCATTTCCAGCATCCACACATTTTATATCCATGGTTTGCAGAATAGGATAAATCAGGATCTTAGCATCCAAATTTCATCTTGCACCAGCATTTCACACTCACAGGTTGCTTTCCACACAGTATGTTATAGCTCATTTAAACTATTAAGCCATTTACTCTCCTCACCTTTTCAGCAGCATCTTTTGTAATTTAAATGACTTCCCATTAGTTTGGCTGTCCTCATAGCACAGACCCTAGCCAGATCTTCTGTTTGAGTGTCCATGCCAAGTACTGCTGCCATGTCTTGGCTGCAATCCTTCATCAGAGAGAACGATTAGTTCCTTGCACTCCCGAAAGCTTTCTGCATCCTGTTATCTGGGATCAAGCCCTGTCATTTAAAGCACACTTAGTCACACCTTTTCCATTAAAATCAGTAGGGGTTAGCACCTTAAGGTGCTTAAGCACCTTAAGCACCAAACACTCCCTGTGAAAAGAGCCAAACGCTCTCTCTGACTCCTCTATTAGATATGAAGACATATACTCCATCCCACACTCCAGCATTGCAAAGATAACTACTAGGTTTCTTTGGAAAATTGTAGTAAGCTGCTTTGCCATCTGACAGCTCAGCCTCAATTTTGCCGGTACCCTGGGTTGGGGGGAAAATGGCTGAGGGGCAGAAGTTCCCACACCCCAGTCACAGCCAGCCGAAGTGCTGAGGGATCTTCCTCCTTCCAAATGATGATGTTTCAATATGTTTTCATTTAATTTCATAGAAATAGGCTATAGTAAAATATGCAATCTTAAGATGCAAACCAAAACCCAAACCACAACAATTTACTTCATCTAAACAAAACTAGAATTTAATTTTCTCTCTTGGCAGGGAAGGTTGCAGGGTGTACTTTGAAGTCCTGTTTTTCAAACAGCTTGGGCCTCTGGGGAGCAGTTTCAGAAAGAAACCCCAAATAATCCAAATTCTCACACTTTCCGTAAGCAGGATTTGAGTGGCCAGCCTGGCCCCAGGCAGGGATTGCAGAGCATGCAGGAGGCAGGAGCAGGCAGCAATCCATCCCTCACTGCTGGCATCCCAAACAGCTCTGTTCTTTGAAGGGTGACTGACCTATGGTCACCAATTTTTTTTTTCCAAAAAAAAGCATCAGTTTCAAAGGACCAGCTGCTGTGGCAGCCAGACAAACAGGAATTTCATTTAAATAGCTTCCATGTGGACTTCAGCCTTCCCCTCAGAGAAAAGAAGTAACAAGTTGCTCCAAAATCGAGTGTCTCTAGCTGGGTCCAGCTTGCAAGGTGGCACAGTCACTGCTGCAGCATTTGCCTCCCGGCAGATGTGTATGGTCTATGTTAGGGTTACTGCTGAATCAGGGAGTGGAGCAGGGGTTGTGAGGAGGGTCTCGTAGCAGCAACCTTAACTGAATTACAGCTTCAGAAACTGTACGACCATTAAACCTGCTACTACAGGGTAGTGAGCGTCTGGCTCTGGCAACATCTCTCCTGGTTCCACAGGGTTTCTAGGAGCTATCACCATAAAAGCCACTATCCAAATCTCAGCTTCACTGAAGATCATTTTAGAAGTGTTAAGTGAAAGAAGAGATTGGAGGGGGAGAAATTTTTAAATCATATTAAAAAAAATTTGAGAAGAAAAAGCAGAGATGGGATCCATACATTATCCATCCAACAACATCATCTAAAAGTCACTACAAAAAAGGGGGGAAATGGGAAATAAAAAATTATACATGGAAAGGGAAGCCACTGAAGACCAAAGGCATGACTCGAAGGGTAGCTGATCCCCACCGCATGGCTGCCTGCATGAAGCAGAGTCTCGCTCACTTCCTCACTGGTTGCAAGTGCAAGAAAAACAGTGGGCTTCAAGTACTGGACTTCAAGTACTTGTCACGAAATTTGCCTCTGCCACTACACATTGTCTGTAGCCTAAGGCAAAACAAAAAAACCCAGACAAATAAAAAGTAAAACAGAAAAACAGTGAAGACATTACACCTCAGTGTTATGCAAAAAGGGAAGCACAGCTGGAATCTCTTTGAGAAGTTTTGGGGTTTGTCCTGTGACAGCATAATCTCTGTGGGTTTTTTAAGTATTGATGCAGTGAGGAAAGCATACAGCTAGCTGTATTTCCATTTTTAAAAATAAACGTACGGTCCTAAGCAGAAATTACTGAGCATGTAAGGGAGCCAGTTCTGCCTGATCTCACCCAGTTGCACAGGCAGAAACTTCCCCAAAGGCACTGAGTTGGTCCCCAGCACAGCCACACATCATTGCACAGCCCCAGAGATGTTCATGGGAGCACTGAAGTCCATCCCGCTTCATATCTGCTCTCTGAAACCAGATAGTCACCCATTTGGGAAAAGTGTAAGAACAGCACAAACATACAGAGACATCTCCCCTGAATCCATTCCCAACCTCCAGCAATTTACAGCTCAGGGACTTCCTGAGCCAGAAGTAGTTTCTGTATGTTAAACCCCTGCTGGATTTTTTTGCTCCACAACTGAACAGAGTATTGTGCAAAGACCCACCTTTTTCTATTAATTTCAGATATGCCACTGGCTACGCCTGGCTCTTCCCAGGCTTTGCGGGATCTCCCCTTGAATGAGCCCCAGAGAGCTGTGAAGGCCAGCAAGGGCCAAAGGCCAGCACTTTACCTCTCCAGGAGCAAGACCAGTTAGTGATCATCAAAAATGACGTGCCGGAAGCCCATGACCCTGCTAGAGGTGGGACATCATACCAAAGAAGAGACCACAGGGCCAGGCAGGCTAAGGGCTAGCCTGACCTCAAGGTGTGAGCCGTGGTACCCAAGGGAATGCAACTCCTGCAGCAGGGTACCAAAATTTCTTGGGATCCCAGTGCTCTAGCAGACACCTAAAGACCTTCCCACAGCTCAGGATATCAGGCACTGTGCTCTTTGGAAAACCTGACACACAACATTACAAGCAATGTCAGCAGCTCAAACCCTGTTATTTATCTGCAGGACAACAATGTCTAGAGGCCCCAGGCATGGCGTAGCATTGCTCTGTCTGGGCACTGCGCAATCTCGCTGGCTGCGAGGGGTAGCTCCAGGAGAGCTGACCTGGCATTGGCAACCACTATCAGCTTCTCAGGATGTTCTTGAACAGACACAGCTTCCCGCCGGCCACAAGCCATCCCATTTCTCTTTTCTGATCAACCACAACACTGCAGAGAATATTCAGATGTGAAACCACAGTGCCAGCCTCCAGCATCAATGTTGCTGTTGGGGAGGCACCCCCAGCACATATCACTCAGCTTAATTTCACTCCGTGAAGACTTAGCCCCACTGGGTTTGCGTCACAGGCGAGACAGACATGGGCAACCAGCATCTTTTTCTGTGGGTCACGTATGCAGTCCTAATCCTCCATCAGCCTTCAGGGAAGAAGCTGCTGCTTCCTCCCCGAGCTCATGTTTTGCTTCATCAGGAGTTTTTCCCAACATGCACTGTGGGGAGGCACTCTGGCAGACAGGCTGCATGCCGACCTGGTACCCATGGGCCATGCTGGGGACAGCACTGCACCACAGGGACATGGAGAAGAGCCCTGGCCAGAGCAGAGCCACAGGCAGAGAGACCTTGTGTTTGCAATGCTTTACAAAACAGCCTCCCAGAACGTGTTGCCATCAAGAGGACTGTAGCCAGCTCTGAAAAGAGCTAGGAGCCCTCTTTCCAGAAATCAAACCATTCTTCGCCATTCTCCCAATCCTAAAGTAGCAGACAAGAAAGGAGACTGATACTACTGCTACAAGACGTTGTAAATCTTCCCAACTCACCTGGCCCATAGCAAAGTAGACAAGAGGAAAAGACCTTGCTGAACCATGACAAAGAGCATAGCACGTTTCCTCTGATTTGGACCAGGTCTTGAAGTTCTTGTGTCAAAATTACATGGTATCTCCTTACGCTGCATAAGTC
>NW_010426450.1:20918-42561 GCF_000710305.1 Buceros rhinoceros silvestris | reverse complement strand
GAATACATGGGTTTCTGTGGAAAGGAGGAACTGTTCCCACAGATACACTATAAGACATACCTGTACACTTTTGGTAGGCATACCCGTAGTAACCTGCTAGCCAGAAACACGTGCTTCAACAAGATATCTGAAGAAACAGGCATGAAATTTAACTTTTGGCAGAGAATGAGCAATAGGATAAGCCCTTGTTTCAAACCTACACCTCTAAGACGAGCCTTAGTGTTTTATTACCAAATGTGAAACTATCAGCTCAACATAAAAAACAGAATCAGGAAAATATTTTGAAGAAACTCAAGTTTCAGAGTAGCCAGCTGAGAACAGATACATCTCTGAGGCCTGCAATACACAGTATTAGCTTTATGCTCTGTGCCACCATCAGCCCACTCATGTTTGCCTTGTGCACTTTCCAATCTCATATGACCAGGAGCATGAGAATAAACCTCAACTATCAGATGGAGATTTTTGGCTTGTGGGTTTGGGGGCAGTGAGATTGTTCACCCAACTTCATCTTGCTGCGGCACACGGACTTTTGGATTCTGCTTTTGCTTCACAAACAGGAACAGCTCTGAGCTGATTCATGCTAGAATCAACAGGGGATTTTCAGTATTATTACAACACAAGATGTCATCTTCCTGTGCCAGCAAGGGTGCTTGAGAATGACCAGCCTGACTTCATAAAAATACCAGCACGTATGTATGATGTGTGGTCTGTTGTTCTTCCACACTCACCTTCTCTGTGGTTTCTGGGCACACAGCAGTAGTTTGCCTGCTACAGACTGTAAACCAAAACACAGGTTGGGAAACCAAAAAGGTGGGAGAGGATCCATGCATGTATAGATACAAGATTTCACAAGGAGCTAAAGATAATTGCCTGGACAGATCTGCATATCCAGTCAAGGTCAGCTAACATTTGTGGCTGAATCAGTACAAAAGAAGTAAATGAACAGGAAAATAATCATTTCCTTTTTTTCAGAAATAGTGACAGTGTCAGGCACAGGAAGTGTGCATGCTCTCGTGTTTCGATTTTCGAATAGATGTCAGATGAAATGACATCAAAGAAGTAATGGAAAAAGCCTGGGAAAGTCCTTTTTTAGTTTTTCCTTTTATTTCTTTTGCATAAAGGCAAAGTTTTGCCTTATTTCTACATTTGAAGTTTCACCAAAACCATTTCAGTGGTACCTGAAATTCAGAGTACATCACTTCAAACTGTTCAGCAGCTGGGCTGGAAAATATTTGCATGGGTTAAAACCACAGGTTACTTCAAATTAAAGTATGTCTTCAGCAAGAGGAAGAAAACGATAGGACCCAGTGCATAGGAATTATTTTCTCCGGTAAGAGCATCAAAATAATTTTTTAAGAAGTTGTTTGTCCTTATATAATCCATCTGCTATCTTTCTGCATGTAGATCACTTTTCTACACTACTGAACCTGGTGGCACCTTTCAAAAGTCCTTCACCGTTCAAAGTATTCCTATAAAATTTAATGGGCTTGGTGCAAGCAAAGGCAATGTTATTTGTTTCTACATTGCTCCTTTATTTCTCTTCAGTTTCTGATTCAGTCTTAGGTGGCTTCCATTTCTTTTCACTCCAATTTAATGTATTGCTGAGTATAGTTTTCACTTTACTCCTTTAAAGGCAGCTTGTACAAACCCATTGACCCCTCTCTACTCCCCTGGTGGGCTGAGGGAAGGAGCAAAGTCCTCTGGCTGGGAAGGGTCTGGCCTTGGGGATGTCAGGCAGTGAATCACAGATGGACTCCTTCCCAGCACTTCACACCAAGCAGCAGCAGCTGGAAAGTTTCTGTTCCACAGACTTGCTTCTCGGGGATGCTCCAATCCCACCAGATCTTACAGCTAATACTGAGAAACCCCATTTCAGCACCAAGAGGCACAATGCAAATATCTTGTGGATGGCTAAAGTTGTGACATATGCTACCAGAAACAAGAGATAATCTGAATTCCTCCACTCTGCTCAACCTCAGTCCAATAGCCCGCATGCACCAAGCATGCAGACTGACAAATGGCAGAAAGGACAGGCACAGAAATGGTAGTGCTGATGACAGAGTCCTGCAAGTGAGGTCTCGTGTGTAGAGACCTGGCACTGCATGGGAGACAGCAGCATCTTGGAGTAAATATCCAGCATCATCTTGCTCCCTGTATGATCTTCTCCCCAGTGCACCAGGTTAGGGAACAGTCTGTGAAAAATAGCTTTAAAGGACGCGTACCGCAAACTAGCCTCTATCCTGAAAACTAAAACCCAACTCTGAGCAGGTTCACTTTTTGAAGAGCAGAAGAGAGGATGGCCCACAGTCCCACAGGCTTGTTCCTGGAGAGTCTTCCTCTCTGTCAGGCCAGGGCGGTGTCTGTACTGACTGCAGCCTGCCCACACGCCATGGGACATTTCTATCGAAGGATTTGTCTCTGCTGCATTTGCACTCTAGCCAGCACTGAAGCACTATCAACTTCTTCGCATCCATCAAATGGCAGAGGTATTACTACTTTTCAAACAGTGAATGCAACCTTTGTGCAAAGTTACACCCGCAGTAGTTCAACCTGGCTCAGTTGGAGCAATATCTGAGCACAGCAAGCAATCTTCCAGCAGCAGCCCCGAGAATCAGAATAACTCACCTCTAGGGAACCCTGATTAATATACCAGCTCTTTTTGAATTTTGGTGCAGACTCATTCTGCTTTTAGAAAGCAACCAAAATGTGCATGTGTCTCAACCTATTTCAAAGGAGCTTTTGCGGAGTAATTCTTCCTTAAATTAGTTTGCAGCAAGATGGCTCAACAGGGCCTCCCACATCATACAGTAGCATGTGGTGATCCCCTTTGTCAAACATCACCTTCTGTTTTTAGGAAAGGAGAGAGATAGAGAAGATCACCCTCATTTTTCTAAGATACATTTATTTTAAGTGTTTTCAGCAGTGTAGGAAGCTAACTTCAGAAAGGCAGGTTGGGTTATTCAACTGAGCCAAGCATCTTGGTAGTCATTGCTTTCCCCTTTGCTCTTGTCACTTCCTCTTTCAGTGGCATTTATTCGTTTTTAAAGTGTAGCATAATTCCTATTTTAAAAGGTAAAAACCACACGAATTTCTGCTTTTCTTCCCCTTTCTTGAAAACAAAGCAGCTTCCAGTGCGTATTGGAGTTGGAGAAGCCAGCTGGAGCTGGGGGAAGAGAAGCATCTTCAGGTGACCTGGATATCCTGAAATGAGAGGTATAATCTGCCTGCACACACAGCGCTTCTCCAGCTCATCAGAGAGAAACACAAGAGTAAGAGAGAGTTGAAAAGGCAATACTAAACAAATATCCTTGAACCAGCTTGCTTCGGAGTTTAACGCATAGCATCCAAAGCAGGGCAGCTGGTATATAGGTAAGAGGCTACAGGGTCTGAGCCCCATCCCTCTCATGCAGAAGCTCCACTGAGCCCTTTAACACCTGGCAATGTCCATGCTGACACCTCACACTCAGCCTATTCCTCCTCCTCCCTGCGCCCTTCTGTGTCATGCCAGTCTTCTGCCCTCAAGCAGAGGTTCAGCATCAGCCAAGGACTGCAAATGGGACTGACTCAACAGATCTGCAGGAATTGCTCTGCACACCCACACAAGAGGACAGAAAAGTTCTTCAGCAGCAGCCAAGGACTGCAAATGGGACTGACTCAACAGATCTGCAGGAATTGCTCTGCACACCCACACAAGAGGACAGAAAAGTTCATTCCATTGCCAAATTCCATCTCTCACTGTCCTCAGCTCAGCACCTCGCTCGTCTCCATGGTGCAAACGAGGAAGCGCTGCTAGTGAATCAGCAGCCATCACCTCCAGCCCCAGTGCAGCAACACGAGCTGTGAGGGAGGATTTGCCACCTCTGATCAAGGCTGTAAGCTCCTGCTTACTGCCCATGGTACACCTTGCCAATGCTCTTACTAAGAGGAGGGGAGGGGAAAACCCTTCCCATGGAAGAAAGAATGGAGGGCGAAGCCTCAGGGTGAGCTGGTGGGTTGAAGCGGGACCCAAAGGGAGCTCCCAGCAGCTCCCATGCCAAGCAGAGAGCTGGCTGGTGAAGGAGGGGCAGCGCTCCCTCCTCCCACACTGTGCGGGGAGCCAGGGCTCCTGGAGAAACGCCAGGCCTGCATGGGCCTCCCTTGACTGCTACTAAACCAAGTCAGAAAGAACAGCAAATAGGAGCTGCCTGCAATGCTTTGTTTCCCGGGTTTGGCTGGGGTTTTTGCTTCAAGTTGCAAATCCCTGACTCCTCTGCCCTGCACACCCCTCTGGTGCTGCTCTTCTCCCCTCACTGGGACCTGCTGCTGCTCCATGTTTCTCTTACCTCTCCAGTTCGTTACACAATCAGTGAAGCTCTTGTGGAGTGTTAAAACAGCTATTGTCTGCCGAACTACCCGGATGTATCAGCTGCAATGATTAAATATTTTGCAAGACCTGATCCTGTTGCTTTGTAAATCTGGTTTAGATGAGAACAGTTTTCACCACCTCTGGAGGTCAGCAGAACTTTTATGGAAATGATTCTTCAAGTCAGGGCAAAGTCCTCCAGCCTTGCGTTGACCAGCAGCTCCTGCAAATCGCATTATGCATGTCCAAAGATAGATGTAGTGTCCTTCAACAACCCCACAAACACTATCCCTGTCAGAAACATTGGAGGGATGAGCTTGGTTTCCAACCAGGCTTCCTCTTCTTTTTCTGTCCCATGCTGCCACCAGACCCCGCTCCTTCTTCTCTGCCATGCTCAGAGTGTTTTGGCACAGCCCTGGGCCTCACATGCGCGTTAGAGCCCCTGAAAGGGCTGGCAAGAGGAATGAGGCCCTGATCACTGTTTCAGGGAAGATCTGCACCTGGAGCACCACACTGAACTGCAGCCTCTCCACCTGCCTCATCTGCAGTTTGCAGGTATGTGTGTTTCAGGAGGAAAGCTCATCCTCAAGCCAGAAATCCATTAGGGCAGTGTCAAGCTAGTTAGTATGATGGCAGTCAGCTTTGACCAGCTCATCCTCTCCCTCAGACGCAGTCAGGCATGGAGAGGTTTTATTTGAATTCAATTAGTAAGTAGGGTATTTTTCTGCAGTGATAATGATTACCTTCCATCAAAGTGTGCTTCAGAAGTTTGCATAATGGGCAGCTGCTGAAAGCGAAAACCCTTGATACGTGACTTTTACGTAGAAGACAAGAGACTCCAACCACAACATCTTCTGCTAGTTGGAAGGGACTCCAGGAGCCTCCCTCCTGAAGGTTAATTGCAGACCTGCAAGGAGACCACTGGTTCCTGATCAGTTAGTGTGAAGGGAAATTCCAGCATTTTTCCTTTCTTTCCTTTTGCTAAAATCTAGCTGCGCAAGCCTCACTGAGAACACCAGTTAAGGGGAAAGCACTAGCTTCAGCTGTGATAGCTCCCAAGTGCTTTGGAGTCAGAGAGGCACAAAGATCAACACCAGAAGTGATACACCTGAAGATGAGGAAGTACAGATTCCCTGCTCTCCAACAACAGAACTGCTGCTTTCATCATATGAGATAAGCAGCTCTCTGAGCTGTGAAATGTCACTTGGCGCTGCAAGAAGGAGTTACCCTAATATGTAAAGATCACAGGCAAGAACTGAAATGGCTTTGGTTGACATTCCCCATAGCTTTTTCACACAGCCCATGGAAATCCAAACATAGGTGCCAATGTTGCTTCCCATGAGACACAACGTCATTCTGCAACTTAAAGTATCTGAGAGCTCAGGGTCCATGTAACCCTTTAATCTTTAATAGTCACTCAAAGATTTGCTGCCCTTTCCCTCCTCCATCAATTAGAAATACCACTGGGCAACTTCCCATAGCAGGGGAGGCAAGCAGTCTCTCTAATTGCCAGCACAAAACTCCCCGGGGTTCATTTTACTGCTACACGCTGCAGCCCACTCTAACTCTGGAGTCGCAGATAGACAAGACTTCCACACCTTGCTGTGTCAGCTCAACAGGTTAGCATCCCCAAAAGACCATAACTTGCTTTCCTCCTTAAGGTACTGCAGTCACAGAGCACTTATTCAGAGTTTAAATAGGTAAATGGGGCTCCTTTCATCTCTGGTGGGTTTCAGATAACAAGTGGTTTTGCTGGCAGATCAAGTCAGGGCTTCACGTTGTCTTCCTGCCCGGTAGCTTGCCCTGTGCACTTGTGCTGAGGGCAAACCCTCAAACCACCAGAGCCAGATGCCTGCTCTAGGCAGCGTGATTGTGCCTGGGAAATGCTCACAGGGATCCCACCACGACACACTAGAGAGAGCTGTCACTCTTGCAGCTGCCTCCCTCTGGCACAGAAGCAATAACCATCAGGTTATTACTAGGCAAGATATTACCAGGCAGTGGTAATACCTTCCTTCAGCTCAGCAGGTTTAGAGTGAATTTGCCTTAAATTCTAACTAAGCAAGCAATACTGCTTAGCCAGGCATTTAAAGAAAAAAAAGCCTTCTCTGAAGAAGCAACCAATTTATAGTCCAGCTGTTGTTTATACAATTCCAGCTTAATTTTGAGGTTATTAGTTTTGATGTTATAGACACTTTCATGCAAGATTCAGATAGGAAGTTCACTTCTAACACAATTGTAGCTTTGAGCTATGATGTAAATATTTTATCAAAGCTAGGCAAGACATTGAAAGATGTCTAAGGAGAAGGGGCTTTTGGAAAGCAGAATTTCTCTTTTTCTACTAATATAACAGAAACTATATTTTTAAATACTATCTAACATCAACCAAACTGCACTTGCATCACAGACCACCATCTTGAGGCACGCAAAGAACAGGCAAACTCTCGTTTCAGGTTCCAGCAAAGATTTGCAGAACAACATTCAGTGTGTTGCAGTTACACAGGAACAGTCCATTTCGTTCTCTGTATGTATGTAACTCTGTATGTAAAAAGGCTTCAGGATGGAAATGAATGGACGTAAATCAGACACCAGCCATATAGAATGTGAATGCAGGTTTAAAAAAGAGTTAGTGGAGAAGGGTTGAGGAAGATCATCACACCATCTAAGGTTAGTTTTAGGTATCTAACTTAGATGCTTATACCAATCCTAAGTAGTTAGCAGAGTATCCAGAAGGACTTAGATCCCCAGAGCCCAAGTCTGGGCTGTGCCTCCCTGGGAGGGCAGCCCGCCTGTGCCCCTGGCACAGCAGCCACCTCAGGTGCCTGTGGTTCTGCAGTGTGAGGATCTCCCATCCCTTAGAAGAGCATCAAATTAAGGCAAGGCTGCACGAAACAACAGGAAAAACATAGCACCCAGGTCCAAAGAGCTTACTGTGTCTAAGTAGACTGGTGGTTGCACAAATATAAAGCACATCACTTAACAGTGTTTTACAGTGGAGAATCTGAAAGCAAAACATGGAGATGCTGAAAACCTCATCTCTGTTCAGACGCCCTCCCTGGGATGCAGCTGTGAGATGTCATGCTCTGCACCTCCACCCACCCTTATTGTACTGACTGGGACCTCTCCAAAGACATGCCAGAGGTGATATATTCAGCTGCTCTGCTGAGTGCTGAGAACCCATCTCCTCAGCTGGAAGCAGTGCCGTTCAACTCGAAAGCGGCTCCAAACCAGTCTTGTCTTCCCTGTCAAAGCACACTCTCTCTGCCTGTCACAAACTGGAACAAACATTTAAATGCAGGCAGCTTCAGAGGACAATCATCTTACCTGGCACACCACCTCTTCCAGAGAGGTGAGAGTCTAGAGATGGAGCTCTACCTGGGCCAGCATATGCTTTCTCCCAGCTTTATAGGAACCACTTTTTGGGAGGAGGTGAGACTGAGCTATACCTTCAACAGGCCACCAGTCTCAGCTCCTCTCCAGGAGGCACATGTACCTTTCCCAGTTTAAGAAGAGGAAATCAGACGCTGGACTGCAGCCAGAAAAGCATGCCAAAGAGCCTTCTTTGCAGGAATAAACATTATTCTCTCTAGGCCATGAGGTGGATTTAAGGCACACAGTTACAAGGAAGAGATTCATTATCAATGCCCAAATTACCTACTGGCATGCACAAGTTCCTTTTTCATCTCTGCAGTGTACACATACATACACATCACAGGTCTTTCCAGCACTCACAGCAGCACCTGCATCAGTAGTCACTGTCAGTAGTCAACAGGCAGCAGTCACAAGTGATGCTCATGGCACCCACGAGCTGATCAGCAACTGCCACTGTCAAGCATGGCATGCAAAGGTGCAACCCCACAGTTTCTGCCTCTCAATGACTCACAGGCCAATGCCACCACACTCTGCAGGGAAGTCTTTTCAGAGATGTCAGGGCAGATGGTCAGCTGGCCACCTCCTGAGCCAGACACCGCACCCACTGTCAGCTGGCTGTGGGAGAATCTGCATGGATCTGCAGTTGAAAGAGAAGGAGCAGAAGAAGGGTGCTTGAACTATGTGACCCAGGGACTTGGTGCTGTAAGGCATAAAAGGCTTTCCTGACATAGCAAACCTGGTTAATGTGTACAGGACAATCCTGCCACAGGAAAAGCCCTAGCAGAAATGCAAAGAAGGGCTCAGCACTTGGTATTGCCATGGCAAGCTCCAGAGCCCCTGAGCCTAGGGGCAAACTGTTATCCTGAATATCCTGGACCATCTTAACACTAGGTAAATGCAGAGTGTGGAAATGCCACAGACCTGCCGGGTCCTTCCCATGGCAACAGGAAGGAAACTGTGAGGGAACAGGGTACTGATCTGAAGCAAGATGGCTTAATTCCCTGAGAAGCCGCTTAAACAGTGAGAGCTTCCCTAGAGCACATGCTGGGCCTCCAAGTGTTTATGAAAAAGCCATTGGTGTTTCCCACGTAATTCAGGACCACTGTTGCTGTTGTAAAATGACAAGGACCAGTAGGAGTCAATGGAGATTTGCTGTTTCACATCAACAGGAAGAGCACATTTTTGTTACTACAGCACTGTTTTTCTCACCTGACTACTCTAGAATATAAAACTTCTAATTAACTACATAATAAATGCAATGGGAAGACTCTTCTGCTAATTATTTCTATACCTTTAGGCAACAAAATAAAATCAATATGTAGCAAGAAAACAATAGTTAAATAACCTTGTCAACTTGTGCTGTAGATAAATTAACAGCACGGCAGTGGATGCGAATGACCTCTCAAGTCAGGATGCCACTGAAACTGCGTTTCAAATACGTATCACCCACCAAAGCCACCTCTGCTTCCTTTGGTACAGCCTCACAGCTCCCTGCAACAAGGTCCTACAGTCTCCTCCCTCATGACTGCTCTGGGGAACCTACTTGAAGCAGGGTAGGTTTCCCTCCACTTTCTTATATTGAAGAGAAAATCTACGCTAACAGTTACTTGCTTTAACTCTACTGGAACAGCCAAAAGGAGGGAAAATTGCCTTAACAGCTGAGCCACTACAGTGGTGTGACATCACTTGTTATGTCTCACAGGGGTATAATTTTTTTGATTCCAGAGCTCACCGTGGTTATTTCTATGACCCATCATTAATAGTACCTTCTTCCACATGCAAGACAAGACCAGATCTAAGGATGTAAACCCGAAAGCTTTGCCATTTTGGACCCTCTGTTTTGTTGTGCCCACATTCATCGTCCTTGAGAGGATCTATATTTCCAAAAGCTGCTGAAGGTTTGGTTAAAGTTGTGCACCCAAAACCTCAGCCAACCTAAGAGTTACACATGCCTGAAAGTTTTGGTATGTTAACTTTGTTTGTCAGCTGCAGAGTTAATTTCATTGATCTGAAAGCGAGATAATGATTTACAAAACAAAACCACAACCACTTGCTAGCTGTAAGTGTCTTCATATATGCTGTATTAATTCAAACATGAATTAGACCGATTAGACATGGAAATGTAGCTGATGTACTTGGTGCTGGCAGAGCAGCGTTCCCTTCCAGCCTCCTTGAGTCAAGTCCCGTCCTGCTGCATTCCCATGCCAAGCTGGCAAGGGCCCGCGCCCTGTCAGGAGATAAAGCAGGCTGCCGCGTGAGAAGGCGCATGCAGAAGGCATGTCTGGCGAGTATGCTCTTATGACTAACATTTTGCTTCTGCGATAACACGCTTGGCCACCTACACAACTAGCCCTCTAAATAAATACTTTGCTGCATGGGTTCCCATGAGCAGCAGACTGATGGGAGAGCTAGATAAGCTTTTGCTGTCGCTCCCACGAGGGTTTGCTAGGTCTGGACTATCTTCCAGATCTTACATGCTGCTCCTGTAACTCCATTTTCTATCAGTCATTTCAGTCGGGTCCACATATCAGTACATCGCTGAACTCCCAAAAAGCCCAAGCGAGCACAAACTGCCCCAGAGCAGTTAGGATAGCACATTGAAACTCCCTCCCATTAGACCACAGGTATGAATCCATCAAGGCAGATGGGCTTTTCAGACCCAATGCTCAGCAGCCCCTACCTGGTAAAGGCAGCCCCCCACCTCTTTTCCACCTTTTCCCTCCCTCCACAATGTCCCAGAGCAATGTATTTTGAAAGGCCTCTCTCATCACACACCAGCAAAAACCTTTGCAGCTTCCAAACGTTCAACAGCAGAAGTTTCCTGGCTTGCAAATCCAAGACCATAGGTTTGTTCACAAGAGTGAGTTTACATCAAAGCAAGCATAATTGCATGTCCAATGGTTGGCTCTTCTATTGGCACCAGAAATTGCTTCCATTTCCTCCTCGTTATGCTCTCTGAACAGTGGGCAAAATAACCTACTCATTTCTCCCACATCCTGAGCACTGTGGGATCATTTCCATAGCACATGATGGGCTAGCTAGGAACAGCCATGTAAAAGACACTGTGTCCCACACTGGGGGTCACGCCTCTGCAGAAGAGGAGTCAAACCACCCATTCTCACCAGACACTGGGGAAAGAAAAAGCAGGAGGTCTGCAGAGAGCAGGGATAGGGCAGGGAGACCCAGGACCATGCCCATATAAAAGGTCATAGTCATCCCACCGTCACTGACATGGAAGAAGCCCATCCTCCAAAACACATCTCGCATTAGGGAAAGCCCTTGGAATTTTGGGGACAGTGGGACCTCAGCATGGGCCAGACAGGTGGGCTGATAACCTAAGCAGGGAGCTGTGAGGCTGCGAGCAGGGTACACCTAGAGGGACCAGCCCTGGAAAGCAGACTGACAGGAGCAGCTTTTAAGATATTTTATCCAATGCCTGCCATCACCGGGCAATGAAGGATTGGTTTGGGGTGAAGGAGGTGAGAAGGACATGTGCACACCAGTAAGCATCCCAGCCACTAGCACTCACTGAGTCTGGGCTCTGTGCAGGAGCCAGAGTGGACCACTACAGCAATCATGGACAGATTTGCTTCTCAGGCTCTTTAGACTAGAACCACCTCACCTCTTTTTTTGTTTGTTTGAGGAGCCTCCTTCCCCCGATATCTTTAATTAAGAGGGTTGTGTGTTGTTTTTTCTTTTACTGTGTGGTAGCTTTTATCTAACAGGTATATGTAAAAGGTGTGCCTGGGGAAAATCATATTCATGGGAACAAACTTAGCAAAGCCACTTTAACCCGGCTGCTTTTTTAAGCAGCACCTCAGGGCAATCCCTTGAAGATATTTATGCTCCTCCAGTAAGTTAGAGGCTTCAGAAAACTCCCACTAGTCCTGCTTCCTTTTATTCCCTTGGGTACAGGCAGTGGGAAGCACCACTGTCCCTCTGCTCTCAGTCTACAGCATTCATGAGGAGCTGCTTTAAAGTAAGACAATGAGCTCCACCCTGCAAAATGCTGAGGGCCCCAGTCCCCTACAGCACCCAGGGAGCACTCCAGCAGCTCAGGGGCTTCAAATGTGATTGTGAAACTCATACAAATCTAAATATCTGCATAAACCACTGCTGAAGAGTTGCCTCATGGCTACATCACATAAGGCAGGTACATATTGCAAACTTTTTTTTTTTTTTGACAGAAAAGTTGTCAGTGTGGGGTTGTGGTGTCTAAGTGACACAACTTCTGTTCGAAAACATTGCACAGCTGGTACTACAGTCCTAGCAAAACCCCCAAAAGAGGAGAGATTTTAGTTTGAGGCTAAAGATGGGAGAAGTACAGGGTATTTTTGCAATATTTTGTCATACCTTTTGGATAATATCAATCAACAATGTGATTTCTAAATTAGACTCAAGTTTCTTTTAAAAATCTATACAAGCTACCTTAAAAATTTGATCCAAATCCTCCCAAAGTCCACATCAAAATGGTTTTCTGGAGGGATCAGCCTCTTTCCAAGCAGCCCAAGAGTTCAGGCCTCTGCTTCTGTGAAGGAGAGACTCACAGGAGAAGGAGGGGGAGGTGAAATCATGGTAAATAACATAGTCCTGTTGCCAATTTCTCTAGCTTCAAGTATTCAGAAATCAGGGGGCAGCCTCTTCCTTCTCCCCCATATAGACCTCTCCCATAGCAGTTGAAGAAAACTCCCCACGAGGCTAGCCTGTAAATTCAGGACTTTAAGAAAAAAGAAAAAGAACAAAACCAAAAACCCAAGTATCTGGAAGGTTTCCCTTCAGGTACCTGAGCAAGGGGAGTTTTCCAGCCACAACCCCAAACCCAAATGTTCTCATTGCAACCCCAGGGGGCCAATGAAGCTCCCTTTTAACAGACACAGCAGGGCAGGAGGCTGGGAAGTCGGTGGAGGCTCCCCATCAGCTGAAACCCTGGGCTGAAGGGTTCAAGGGAGCAAAGATGAGCAAAACCATCCCAGTACAACCGCCATGAACCATGATCCAATTCACAGAACCTGGCATGGCTGAGCAGGACTCGCCAGCATGTTTCTGCCGTCTGCAGACAGCATGTCCTGCGGGGAAAGGGAGACCCGTTGGGCACCCTCAACGAAGGTTGGTGGAGTTAAAAATTGCCAAAAATAAAAGAGAATTTCAGGCAATTTATATTCAGGCTGCATTGCCCAGCAGCTGCAGCACAACTCTCTGTATGGCACTGCCAGTGGAGAGGGAGCCATGGTGTGAGGGCCAGCACTGGCACTGCTGCCACTGGCTTTTATTGCCTGTGCTACGCCCAGACAGCAACAGCCTTCAGGAGAAACAGTCTCGAAGCATTTCCAAAAATGCATGCAGGGCCTTGCTGCAGAGGAGGCTACAGCTGGCCCCAGCCAAAAGAGACACACTCACTTGTCTGCCCCGCTGCTTGCACCCCAGCTGGTGCCAAGGTCAGCACTTCCCACTCGCGGCACAATCTTACGCCACACATGCACCACTGGGCTGCTCTGCACCGATGCCTGGCTGCAGCACCTGGAGCATGAGGAGGGACAGTGGTGGGGCACAGGCTGCTCCCCTTGGGTCAAGTGTGCTGTGGGAGGGGAAAGCTCACCTTTGCCATCCTGGTCCCATGGCCGCTGCTCTGGGGCAGGACTCTGAGGCAGGCAGACCTTTGGTCTGGTCCCTCACACATGCGCCTGGCATTCTCTTCACTTATCCCGCATCTCTGGTACAAAATAAGCTCAAATTCTGCTGAAAATCATAGAATCACAGAATGCTTTGGGTTGGAAGGGACCTTCAAAGGTCATCTAGTCCAAACACCCTGCAGTGAGCAGGACATCATTGACTAGAAAAGGTAGCTCTGACCTGATCTTGAGTGTTTCCAGGGTTTACACCTCTCTGGGCAACCTGTGCCAGTGTTTGACTATCCTCAGGGTAAAAATTTTCATCCTTATATGTAGCCTAAATCTCCCCTCTTTTAGTTAAGACCATCACCCCTTGTTCTGTCACAACAGGTCTTGCTAAAAGGACTGTCCCCATCTTTCTTATAGGCCCCCCGTAAGTACTGGAAGGCCACAGTAAGGTCTCCCCAGAGCCTTCTCTTCTCCAGGCTGAACAACTTGTCCTCTCAGCCAGTCCTCACAGCAGAGGTGTTCCATCCCTCTGATCATTTTTGTGGCCCTCCTCTGGACCCTCTCCAACAGGTTCACTCCCTTCTTGTTCTGAGGACTGCAGTGTTCGATGCCAGACTCCAGAGGAGGTCTCACCAGATTGGAGTAAAGCAGCAGAATCACCTCCTTCGACCTGCTGGCCACAAAATGCTGGGCATGAACAGGACTAGTTGCTTCCAGACAACACCCTTTGGTTGTTTTCTGGCATCTCCTATCTTTTTCTGGCCAGTCTCTTCACCACGGCACTTTTCCTCCTCCTTTTCTGGTTGTAGTACAGTAAGACCTGGAGTGAGAGGGAAGGAGCAGAAATGGATTTCCCTGCTGACAGAGTCGTTTCAGACCCTCCCTGGCTGCCATGGTTTGTGGAGATGGGTATGCATTCAGTGAGTATTCACTCAGTACACAGCTGCGCTTGCTATCTCTGCAGCATCAACAAAAACAGAAAAATCCCCATGCACCGGCTATTTGTGGGAAAGAGGCTGGAGGAGCATGAGCATGATAAAAATCATCAGGCATTCACACAGTTTTCTTGGGCCTCATTTATGCTGCAAACATAAATGGCCAAGGCTGGTCTCTCTGACCGTTGTTAAGCCAGGAAACAGAAAGAGCCAGGTCCAGAGGCCAAGTGTCACAGCATGGCTTGCTCCCCTGCAGCCATTCTTTCTAACCCCAGCCAGGATATTGGGACCTGTCTGCACTGCCTTGGGGGACAGCCACCACAGACCTGCTGCCCCCGTTCACCCTGGGGCCCAGGACCGTGCTCACCAAGGCACCGCACTGGGCAGCACGGCAGGGTGGCTGCCCAGGGGACATGCTACTGAGACTGCTCCAGTGGCTGGTGGAGATGTAATTGTTCTTTCTGTGCTTATGCTGGGCATCTTACATGGGAGCCTCTGGGGACCATTTCGGGAGTGCTTTGCAGCTCCAATCCCTGTCTGGCAGCTCTGAGGCTGTGGTGTCACCTTTGGGATGATACGCACATACCTCTTACGTTAACAGCCACAGCAAAAACTATTCTACAGAGCCCCTTGCATTGCTAACACCAAAGGTAACCTTCTGGAAACTCAAACAGACTCCACAAGAGGCCTGGAGCATCTGCTGATGCCACCATCTCACCACCCCTCTGATAAGGATTGGGCAGGGAGTCTGCTGAGGTTTCCAAACCAGAATGCCAAAATGCAAGTATGTGCATATTGGCCAAGTTGGGGATTTTGACACAGAAGATGGGACAGAATGATTATGTTGATTATGATTATTGTTGTTATTATTACTATTATTTTAAAATTACCTGTTTCCAGAGGATTCCGGAGCTCCAGTTTTACCCTGGACTCCACACATAGTAGAAGGATATTCCTGTTCCAAAGAGCTGCTCAGCTCATCCCAGACCACAAACCAGCAGCCCGAGGTAGCACAGATAAAATCACGTCCACATACTTTTATGTTCTACCATCAGCGTGGGCTGTCGGAATAAGCGTTGCTGGACTAAACCTCCTAAGACACTGGAGCCCTACTTGAGCCGTACTTTTGTTGAGAACTGAGAGACAGTGGTCTAAATCACACATCCAGGCATTTTACCCTGTTAAACACCTCCAACCCAGTATTTCATGTTTAAATGTCAATCAATTCTAAGCTGTCATATCAAAGGGCAAATGCTGATGTGAGAGAGGCAGAGAAGTGCATCAGAGAGGTAAATAAAGGGAAAGGCCTTAAGAGGGTCACAGCTGCCCAGGTATAAAAGAGTCATCTTTCAAGCTGATAAAAATAATGTTACAGGTTCTGATAAGAATAATCTCCCAGGCTCTGATAAGAACACAATGAGAACAAGCCTTTTACAATACAGCATTAGTGAACCACAACCCCATCCTTCCCAGAAATACCCTTTCTACGTGCCATTTCTTTTTGTTCTCCAGCAGCGCAAGCACGGAAAAGAGCTTCTTTAGTTTTCCTCCCTGTCCAGCAAACTTGAGCAGCGCAGCCAGTAAGGGACTCAATGGGCTCCACCCTATTGAATATGGAGCAGTTCAATCCAAAACAACAAAAGCATGCAAATAATTGCATTGACTTCAAATGAAATTATTCCCATGTCTAAGTGCTCTACTGAATTGGGGCCAGGGTGCTCAGCACTCTGGAGTATCAAGTCTTAAAAGTTTTGGAAGGCTTTAAGTGAGAGGGTATGGTTTGGGAAATAGGGGGGAGGAAAGTGGGTGGGAACAGAGTTCTCCCACGGAATAATAGGTCAATTATTTCTGAAGTTTGTGATAGATACAACTAGAGAGAAGAATAATGATGGAAAGTCTGAACCCTGTAGAAGCCTATGCTCACAATTACCTGCTTTCTCTCTCTATTTCCATCACAATACAAGAATGTATTCAGCCGACCTGCTGTTCTTGGAGGGGTGGGATAACTTCCATGGCACAAAAAAAATGGCTGAAATTCTGCATTTCCCAAGCTGAAGCAGGTAAATACTTTTTTTGGGTGGAGCTTGAAGTCCATGGAGGTTCGCAAAGCCAGCTAAGCATACACACCTACCCATGCACATGATGGACACCTGTAACACAAGGGGATAGCTCAATACCTGATGTCAGCCAGGGAGCTGTTTTGCTGGGTAGGTCACATTCACAAGGGCAGGTTCGGGGATGGCTCCCACAGAGCCACTGGTTTGGCAGGAGGGAGCAACAAAAATCCCATGGAAACAACCTAGTGAGCTGGGCCCTGGCTGAGTTCAACACAGGCATTTGGCTGCAGCCACCCAGGGGGGCCTGTGGGTGAAATTAAGGAAAACGTGCTGTGAGAATGGAAAGCCATAACTTCAGCTTCATGCCAAAAGACCAGGAGTATCATTTGCCGCATTATGCTCCTGAAAGTTCTCATCCCAAGGAGCTGGACATATTGACCGCTTCATCTCCAACCTTTCCCGTTGTTGCAGGCTTTCTCCTGCCCTAAGAGACATCCGTTGCACTTCTCACATCTGATTTCAGTTTATTCCAAAAACAACAGATTAAAGTCATTGAGTGTTAAAGTAAACAGGAGTTCTGCTCTCAACCACGTTTGGAGGAGAATTTGACCCAGTATTAAGAGGACACTTTCTACTGGGGATGCAGCAGGTTTCTGATGCTGTTCCAGTAGCTCCAGGAGGCACACCTGCTCTTGAATCTGCATGGCAATTTCTGTGGTTTGGCCACTGACAATGGTTTTATATTATTTTAAAATGTTACCATTAAAAACCAGGAGCTTATTTTCTCTTTTCCCTCCACTCGTCTTACAAAAAGCTTAGACAAAACTGAATAACCATACAGATGACAAACCATGCAGAAAATATTGTCAGGATTGCAAATAGAAAATACCTCCCTCAGTCGTTCAGGATACATCACCCAGCTTCAGCCTCTCACCCAAGGCCCCTTTGCCCAACTGCCCACCCACCTGCCTCTCAGGACTGACCCCAAGCAAGCCAGCTGCATCAGAAGTCGCATGACCTGTGCCTGTGGTGTGTTCCCTGGGGCCCTCAGTAGCCCCTTCACTGTTTCTACCTCACTTCTCTCCCACTAATCATAGGAATTGAATGGCAAGTGATACCAGGCTGATAGACCCCATAAGCTTTGCAATCTGCCCGTTACTATCCCATCTCACGTAGGGAGACTGAGGCACAGATGCTGACTCACTCTGCATGACATAATCAGGCTGGGTAGGAGGCCAAGGCTGTGGTATAGTGCTTCTCATCACTAATTCCCAGGATATATCTTATGCTTTGACCATTGCATAAATAACAGCAGATGGCATTTGTTATAAATGACTAAATCAGAAGTGAAAACATCTATAAAAACATATAAAACTGCCTCAAGTGCTATTGAACATCAGTTACAGCAATTTTCCACAAGCATTGCCAGTGGTGCAGAAGAAAATTCCAGTTCAATGTGGGGAGTGCACAAGTCATGGTGGAACAATCTTGTATGATGTGCCTGCTATGGGAGAGTTAGGCCAGGTACCTGGGTGAAGAGGAGAGTCTTTAAGCCATTGAATATGATTTTAACAATTTTGGATAAGAACAAAAGCGTCTAGCATAAGCATACATGAAATGATGCTCAGACAGGCACCAGGAGCAATTTCTGCATATAATAGGGGTGTGGAGTTAGGGAAAAACCCGCAGGTTTAAATCGGAGCAAAGGCTACAGGAGAGAGTATTTCACTCCAAAAGAAATGAAATGCACCTTTCAATATATCCTACCTACAACAGGAGTGCAGCGGCTGGGGAATTTGCAGGCCTGCCTGACACCAGGATATGGAGAGCAATAACAGTCCAGCAGGTCATTCCTGCCCAGGAGCCAGCAGCAGGGATGAAATTGGACCCCAGCATTTGCGTCATCACCAAACAATTAGTAACTGCTTCAGGTAACGCAGGCCAGCAGCCAGCACTTTTGAAAACATCTGTGGCCGGATAAGGGCTGTCATATTCCTGATGTCAACACCGAGGCTTTGAAGTGATCTCAGCACAGTCATGTAAAAGCAGCCAGGCTGGCAGAGAAAAATACCTTCCAAGGTAAAGAGCTGCTCAGGGTAATGATAAAACGGATTTGGGACCACGCGGAAGGAGATACCGGGCCAACTTGCTTTCCGTCATCATGTGAAGGTCTGGTTACAGCGGGGATTTCCATGGTTAAAGGCTTATAAAGACAGCTAACCACATTCACGGATGAAATGCCTACAGCTTGCTGATGATCATCTTGGCCAGTAGAAATCATAACACAGGAGACACTCCTTGAGCCAGCTTAAATTTCAGCATTTCGCTAATCAAACTTGCCAAAAAGCCATTTCTTGATGTGGGAGGAGCAAAAACATAGCAAAATTTGGGCCAGTATGGAGAATGGTTTGGTATTTTCTATAATGAGACATTTTCTTGATTCACCCTAGATCCAAAAGGAGACATTTCTATTATGCGTCATAATTTGGTCGATCCAAATAACATCTGTGAAATGTGTTCTCTCTCTCTCTGGCTCAGGCAGCAGCTCTCAGTTATTAATTTTTCATCAGGTAGATATGTTGACAACGAGAAAAGGCTGTTGTTCTCTGAAAGAAACCTGCAGGCCCCAGTTTTAGCTGTACCAAAGAGGAAAGTATTTTTAAATCATGTACTTGGGCAATTTTTTGTCAAATTTAAAAAACAAAGAAGGAAAAGATACTATTACTGCCATTTCCACCAGATCTCCTTCTGGAGAGACTTCAATAGACCAAATCAGACCTCACCATCTCCATAGGGAAAGGTGTAGGAGAGACATTCAGATGATTTTCGACTTTTAGTGTGGCAACAAATTACCACACCAGAGGCAAAGGCATCACTGCGCATCAAGGACACAGGAGATGCATGAGTGGCAGGCTAAGGACAGAGGCTTTAAGCAGGCTGAATGCAGCAGAATTGACAAATCAGACCTTTTCACATATTGCTTTTTTCTTCCCTCAACAACAAAACATCAAAAGTTGACAAGGAAACAACTGCAGTTCGTGTAAAACCTCTTTCACTCCAAACCCACAGTTTCCCATTACCATTCAGAAATACTTTGCTAAGAGAGCGGGAGCAAAGGATCAACTGCCCAGTCCATATGGATAAAAAGAATAGCCAGAATTACTGCACTGAATTTCTGGAAGGGTTAGTCAATCCCAGCTTCAGGTCTTAAAGTAATCCTTATTTGCTTGTTAGCTGGTTGATCTCATAGGCAAGATTATCACCGACTTTCACAACTTTTGGAATAGATCTTTAATAGGCTTTAGGCTCTGGCATCTGCTGCCTTGTTTACGAACAAAACCAGAGAAAAATCCTCATAAAACAATAAACAAGGCAAAGGAATACAAATACTACAGAGCTGGAAGTTAGACCAACTACTTAGCAACACCACAATTTTCCAGTAATCACTCCCAGAAAAAAAAAAAAAAGCTGTTTTTAATGTGCACATATTAATTCTAGATCCTTCATACTTATAACCCTTAAATGTTTTCTGTGGATTAAGTCCATGGCTGATGTAATAGTCTGGAGTTGAGTGGAGCTCACACCTACTGTTGTTTGGGTTTCACCTGTTTTTAGGTAAACTATGACTTCCTGCTACTAGGCATATCCCTCTTCCAAAAGCCAGATTAAGACAAACTTGTCTGTTTCTATTGCTTTGCCATCTCTGAGTTATATTGTCATAAGATCCAGACCCAGTTCCAAAAGGCAGCAAAACCACAGTGAATAGCCAGGATGGAGGACTGTGCCAACCAGGCTTGATGATCCCTAGGGTGCATGCACAACTGCAGTTTTGCCCTAACAGACAGAAAGGGTGTATTGTAAGGGTGCGAAAAATATTTCTGTGCCACATATGGAAGTTTTAGAAAGAGTAGGGGAAAGGAAGATAATAGAGACCTGTTGGACTAAGCTATTAACGCCCTTCTTGAAAGGACCTTGTATCACCGCTGTTCTTTTCACATCACAGAAGTCTATGTCTGGGCAGCTCAGAGTATAAATCTACGTAACTTACCATCAGAAGAAAAATCTTTATGCAGCGCTCGCCTGCAAACCCAGTCTCACAATGTCAGCTATAACCCCTAGACCCCTTGCAGTACAGTAACCTGTAGTGCAGTGGGCTGTAGTACAGTAATGTGTAGTACAGTAACAGGAGCAATCTAAAGCAAGCAGTAAGACTGAAGTCCTCTGCAGCCCTGCCATTACACTGCAGACCGCTGTACACAACCTTGGGGTCACAAATCAAGGCATTACATAATCAGAGAATACCTGCTCAGGTGTGGAGAGATCTATACTTTACAGGAAGACTTATCATGAGCTAGTAAGGGGGAAATACATTGCTGTTAGGAAGTTCACTTCAGTAGCAAGTAATGAAACCTATTTGATGCAACTGTAAGCCCCTATTAAGAAATACAAACCAGACATTACATGTGAGTTTCCAAACCAGCACAGGTATTTCTACTTTCATTCTGCGTATATTCCCACAGATTTTCAGATTAGGTTTTCAGTTGTCTGGATTTTTCTAGTCAAGACATCCTTGGCATCTTGTCTTTTTATACACAAAGCGGTTTGTTCTCATGAGCAGCAGTATGTGCACTCTGCCTCTTCAAGTACTCAATGTTTCTATTTTCCGTTAGGAACAAGTCCTTTTTTACTCAGTTCAAGCAAATTATCAAGGGAAATGGATGATCTTCATGCACTCCCAATGCTTTTGTGTACTGTCTCTGCTTAAAACTAAGGTCATTCTGGGCAAATATTTTTCCATCTGAGAAATTTTTTTTCCATTCCAGGGTTATAAGCTGTTAGCAAACCATGTCTTAGTCAGGAATTAAGCCCTCCACAAATGAAGAAGTGTGTGAAATGCTGGGAAAAGGAAGTCTCTAATCACAAGGAACTCTCAAAATGAGAGGAGAAAAAGGGGGAATGTAGACCAACTGGTTAGCTCAAACTAACCAGAGTTCTGGTGACCATTTGATGCCTTCTCTTCCACTAGATAAGGATGCCCACTGACACCAGAGAAATAGCCCATTAAAAATTGTTTCTTATTAATTTAATTTTCATACCTTCTGACCTCAAGGAGGCAGTTGGAGTGAAAGAAAGCAGCAGGTTTTTAGACTGCAATTCATCCCTTCTCATTTCAGTTCCCTGTGTTGGTGCGGCAACAGGTGGCTGGAGGTCACTGGAGGTCCCTTCTAACCACACCTGGCCTCCCTTCACCAGGTTGTGAGCACCTTGGGGCTTCCCCAGCAAGAAATGGGGAGAGGTGCAATGCCCAGGAGCAGGAAT
>NW_010426450.1:19025-20802 GCF_000710305.1 Buceros rhinoceros silvestris | reverse complement strand
GCCCACCCAGAACTACTTTGGAGGGTCTTAAAAGACACTCCAGGCACTCAAACGCTCCCTGCGTGAGGCCACCGGCCCCCAGGCTGAGTTCTGCCAAAAGGTGGTCTCCCCATGGCCAGGCTGCACATTGGTGCCCAGCTGAAGCCACGCTCTGCCTCCCTGAGCCATGCCAACCGATATCTTTTCTCTACCAGTGTCAACTGACTTGTTGGTGGAGTTGAAGTTGTGTATTTGCTGGCCCTCCTAATTTCTCAAGAAAACCAGAAGCATGGCTATGCTGATCCAGAAAAAAACATGACAATAAAATAAATAACCAAAAATAGCACACTATGTCTTCAGGGAAGCAAATGCAAAGAGCTAATTTTAAATCATTATATTTTTATTCTACAAATAGAAGAGCAGTTTCTTCCACTTCAGTCCAAGATGTTTCTCAAGCAGCACATGATGCACTGTAGCAGCTCTGTCTCAAGTGTTACACACACATATATGTGTGTGTAAGCGTATGTAAACACACACATTACCCAAGATATGAGTGTAGCTTGGACTTACATATTGTATAATAATGTTACCTGCTTTCAGTTTATTTGCCATTCCAGCTGTTACGCAGAATCCAAATATTTAAGGGACTGCATGTTCTTTCATCTAAGGGCTGATAGAAGCATCCACCACAGAGCACAGGTGGGTTTATTCATAATTCATATGAGTGGTTTTTTACCCCTGGCTGGATCCCACAGGCTCTCTAGCTGCAAGGGCAGACACTGGATATCAGTTTTGTAAATGCACATGTAGCAAGTTAATAGTACATGAACTCCGAAGGCCACCAAGAATTTATTCCAAATGGGCAGATATCAGCTAGACTTACAACAGGGCAAGAATTCACAAAAGGCACTGATTTGCTCTAAACCAGAAGAATAAGATCAAACCACCTACTCTCTGATATCTGCATGATCATGCAGCAGCACTGGTTTTGACAGCACAGAAAGAACCTGGGACAAGGTAACATCTGAGTCACTCCACACACAAGCTTGCCCTGCCAGACATGGCTGGAGCTTGCAGCCTGTTGCTGCATTACTTGCAGACTGTGATTCACCCCAAGCTATGCAGAATTTTGTCTCCATCCAAATTATCCCAGCGCACCAAACACAGCTGTGACCTGCAGTCTGTGGCAGAGCTGACATTGCAACATGGCAAAATGGTCTGTCACTGTGCTGGTCAGCCAGATATGACTTCTGACACAAACTCTTTGAAACTTCTAGCTGTACATGGTAGCATTCCTGAGTCTTTCCTGAAAAAGAAGGGAAGAGGAAGGCACACTGACTAATCAGGAATCCTGCACCTGGAGTCCATGTGAAAACCAGAGCAGGAGATCCCTGCACCTTTAGAAAGTCAAATCAGGTAGGACAAACAGCACACTCTCACACTGCTTCCTGTCATCCTCCCCAGCCTGCAGTGATGTAGCTGCAGACATCGACACTCTCAGCCTCTGTGTGCCAGGAGCTAACAGAAAAAGGAGCCCTGAGAAAGATGCGTTTTGCACAGCATCAGTATCAAAGACAGGGAAATACCCAGTCTAGCAACAGAAACATCACCCACCTACCAAGAGAAGGATGAATCATCTAGTAGTAGTTCACAAACCACATGAAACCTTGATTTATTGGTAAATTACAACAAGCAGACTAGGTGCTTCATCTTCTAACAGGCTCTGCTGTTCAGGCGAATACCCCCAACATGATTTGCAATGTGAAGAAGTGCTGGCGCAGAGCTCCTGAGTTCATCA
>NW_010426450.1:8468-18942 GCF_000710305.1 Buceros rhinoceros silvestris | reverse complement strand
AGCAGGAAAGACCCGGTTTCTTCAAGTGTGATTTTACTCTGAAGAGTGACTGACTCGAAAAGTTACCTTCCCTCTGCAGGCTGTGTCTCTGTGGGGTGAGTCAGAGTGTAAGAGATGCCTTTGGTGACTGAGATAAGATTTCACGGCCAGATGCAGGCAACGCACTAGCAGCATTCCACATCCTGATCACAGCTGGGGGTCAAGATCACCCACGCCATGTGATGGGCTCGCATCTGATGTTCTGGGTGGTGCAGCAAAAGCTATGCCTCATGTAAGAAGTCTTTCATTTTCCACTGTTTTGTATTTTAAAGAACCTCCCTCTTTTGCCTCCAGATGCTTTTTACCTTGCACTGTTAAACACAAAAGCAGTCACAAAAAGCACACCATTAAAATGTGAGAGACACAATTTCTACTTTGCACAACACTAGGAAATTATAATAATATGTCACCACTATTTCTTAATAAGCTTAATATTCAGTCCTCAAATAAGAGATGTGGCAGGTGTGGAAAAAAGCTCTTCCATTTTCTTCACCCTGTGTTGCCACATCTCTTAACTGAGTTACCATGAACTACAAAATTTCCTCTGAGGCATCAGGTTTTGGTTCTCTCAGACCCACATATATGGGCAGTGGCCTAAACAACAGATTACTATCACAAAAACTTGTTGTTTTAAAAGTCATCTGGAAGAGGAGGGAAAATGAAAATTCTCTAATTTGTTAATATTTGTTAATATTTGTTAATATTTGTTAATATTTGTTAATATTTGTTAACTTGGAAGTCCTCGCTTTACCCCAGAAGAGGAGAAAATGGGATTCCTCAGCTGGCTTTCACTGTTAAGCACCCATCCTGTCTGCCACACTTCTCCCTGAAGTCAGCAGAGCTAACACAGAGAAAAAAAAAAACCTGAAAAACATTTTAAAATGCTTGTTATAGACCTTGTTTTATTGCATAGCTCAAACACCTGAAAATACAGTCACAGAATCATAGAACACCAGTTGGAAGGGACCTCAACGATCATCTGGTCCAACCTTTCTTGGCAAAAGCACAGTCTAGACAAGATGGCCCAGCACCCTGTCCAGCCAAATCTTAGAAGTGTCTAGTGTGGGGGATTCCACCACTTCCCTGGGGAGATAATTTCAATGGCTGAAAGTTCTTGTTGTGTAAAGAGCAACTTGCACACATTACCTCTCATTTTTTCCGTGTGATTCCTTGTTAAAAAGAGTCTCCATCTTCTTTTTAGCCATCCTTTAAATACTGGAACATCATTACAAGGTCTCCTCTAAGTCTTCTTTTCTCAAGGCTGAACAAACCCAGTTCTTTCAGCCTTTCCTCATATGGCAGTTTCCCAGTCCTTTGATATCTTTGTGGTGCTTCTCTGGACCCTCTCCAGCCTGTCAGCATCTCTTTTGTATAGTGGGGCCAAAACTGAACACAATATTCCAGGTGTGGCCCAGCAAGTGCTGATCTCTTTATCTCTGATGCTGATGCCCTTGTGATGCAACCCAGCATCATGTTGGCTTGCTTTACTGCAGCAGCACATTGTCACTCATACTGAGTTTGTTGTCCACCAGCACCCCCGGGCTCCTTTCCACAGAGCTGTACTCCAGCCAGGTGGATTCCAGCCTGTGCTGCACTCCTGGATTATGTTTTCCCAGGTGCAAGACCTTAGACTTGTCTTTGCTGAACTTCACAATGTTCTTGTTAACTTAATCTTCCAGCCTAGCCAGTTCTTCCAAAGTGTTGGTTTGGTATCATCAGCAAATTTCATCAGGGTACGCTTGATCCCATCATCCAGATCACTTATGAAGATATCAAACAGTGTTGTGCCCAGTATCGATTCTTGGGGGACCCCACATATGACAGGTTGCTAGTTTGAAAAAGAGCAATTTACCACCACCTTCTGGGAGTGGTCTGTCAGCCAGTTTCCCACCCATGGAACAGACCTCTTGCCTAGACCATAATGCATCAGTTTCTCTAGGAGGAGGCTGTGGGGAACCGTATCGAAAGCCTTGGAGAAATTCAGGTAGACAGTGTCCACCGCTCATCCTGCATCAACCAAGCAGGTTACTTTGTCGTAGAAGGTTACTTTGCCTTTGGTGAATCCATGCTGGCTTTTCTCAATCATGTGCAATAGCCCCGAGGAGGATTTGTTCCATAACTTTCCCAGGGACTGAAGCAAGACTGATGAGCCTTTAATTTCATGGTTCCTCCTTTAAGCCCTTCTTGCAGCCTTTTTCCAGTCCTCTGGGACATCCCGCAATCTCCATGATCTCAAAGCTTATGGAGGGCAGCCTTGCAATGACATCAGCCGGATCTCTTAACGCCTTTGTGTGGAAAACACCTGGGCCCATCGATTTGTAGGGGTCAGGCTCCTGTTCACACACCAACTCTTCCTTCACTGACTGTGTGTCTGTGTTTGCATCGACCTGCATTTTTGTCCCCAAGGTCTGGGGCCCAACAGTGCTAGCAAAGACAGTGGGAAGGAAAGTGTTGAGAACCTCTGCCTTTTCAGCATTGTTGGTAACAAGTTCACCTCCTCTGCTGGATAGCAGACCAGTATTTTCCTTCTATTTCTGCTTGTTGTTTACATACCTACAGCATCCTTTCTTGTAGGTTTTGACATCTCTGGCCAATTTCAATTCGAGCTGAGCTTTTCTTTTTCTAACTTCTTTGGGCACTATGGCGATGCTCTTGTAGTTCTCAACGGGTATTTGGCCACATTTCTGTCTCCCGCATGCTTCTCTTTTGGTTTTGAGCAGACTCAGAAGTTTGCAGTTAAGCCAAGGGAGTCTCTTGCTCCACCTACTCCCCTTTGCTTTAAAGAGGATGAACTGGTTTTATGCTTCCAGGAGAGCATTCTTTTAAAACTCCCAGCGCTTTCTAGCTCCTTTATCCTCCATAGAAGCTTCCCATGGAATCCCTCCCAAATGAACTCTGACAGAGCTGAAGTTTGCTCTTCTAAAGTCTAAAAACTTTGTCTTAGTACTAATCTTCAGCATGCTCAGCAGGATCTCAGACTCCACAATATTGTGATCACTGCAGCCAAGGCTATCACTCACCAAGATATTACGAAGCAGTTTTTCTTGCTTCGTGACTAGCAAGTCCAGCAGTGCCTCATTCCTGGTTGACACATCTAACATTTGTATGAGGAAGCAGTCCTCTATGCATTCCAGGAACTCGATGGATGACCTGAGCTGCCGTATGGTTCTTCCAACAAATGTCTGGGTGGTTGAAGTCACACATAAGAACCAGGTTCTATCGACCTGAAGTTTGCTTAACTGTCACATACAGTGCTTCACTGGCTTTGTTGTCTTGGTTTGGAAGTCAGTACCAGATGCCTACTGTAAGATCACCTTTGGAGATGACCCCTCTGATCTGGACTCAGAGTCATTTGATAGGGCTTCCACAATTGTCATAGCTGACTTCTATACATTCATGGTTCTCCTTTACATAGAGTGCAACTCCTCCACCTCTTCTTCCCTGCAGGTCTTTATGAAACAGCCAAGAGCTATCCATTGTGATCCTCCAGCCATGTGAGTTGTCCCACCGTGCTTCAATTATTCCTATGATATCATAATTTCCTGACTGGGTGCAAAGATCCACTTCATCCTGTCTGTTCCCCAAGCTATGTTCATGGGTATACATACACTTGGAGTAGTTGATCTTTTGGTTCACATTTTGGGAGTCAGCTACAGATACAAGCTGTGTTTTTATTGTAGCCAAGTTATGAGAATGGGAAACACTCGAGGTCTCAATTCAGTAATCTCCATCTTAAAATGTAAACTGTCAGAATCAGGCTGCAGTTTGAGAATGTTATCTTTCGTATTTCATTTAAAAATCCTAATTAAAGTTTATTTCCCTTAGAGTTCCTGAAAGCAAAAAAAAAAAAAGCTTGGAAGTGAGACATGGGGTCACCTTAAAAACAAAGGAATAAAAGCACCACTCCAAATTGCCTTCAGAGCAAGTCATTCTCCTAAACCTGAGCATGAGGAGCTTTGAAGGTCTGAAATTCAACAGCAGGCTCTGTGTCAGAGCCAGACACAGCTGCTGCACAGGCAGATTTCACGGCTCAGGCAATATCCCTGCCAAAGGGGCAGCAAGTGCTTCAGTCCAGGTTTGCACACAGTGCTGTGCAGAGAGGGGGAAACCGTATGAATCACAATGGGCACTTTCCCAAGGGCTTCTGGGGAGATTTACAAGTCTGATACTAACCGTAGTTTACTCAGGCATGGCTTCTAGCAGAGCTGCAGGCAAGACACCCTCTCTTGTTCCACCCTCACATTGCCCAGGTGATCATCCCAGCTCCCAGCCATGCCTTGTCCCAGTACACCCGCATCCCCAGGCTCCCATCCAGAGCTTGTTTCCACCTCCACCCTCTGAAACCTGGCCCCATCCCTTACATTTGGGAGCCAGGAGATGCCCACACATTCCCTTCACCACCACCATCTCTGCAAGTAGGGCTTTTACTGGAAAGGCAAAGTAGGATTTATTTACCCTCATTTTGGACATGGTGAAGTTTCCTTGTTGGATCCACCACTTAACCCGCTGGTGAACCTCTCTGAGGCACCCATGATGCTTCAACAGGACTTAACCTTGCTGCCACTCTCTCCTCATCAGATCAGCTCACCCAGAGCTGCTTAACTCTCAGAAGATAATTCAGTCCCATGCAAAACCAGGGACAGAGCAAAATATGAGCTCGGGTCCACTGGTTTAAGTGAAGAAAGGCTGACAATGGTGAGCTAGCCTGCACAAGGGTCCCAGCCTGGGCTGCAGGAGGCAAGTGGAGGGAGAGAAGCCAGCACATCTCAGGGGAGGGAGTGGTGGTACTGGGACCAAATGTCTACAGTTTCATCCACAAATCGATCTCCATCAGCAGATTTCTGGGCTGGGAGGAGGTATGAAACATGCTGATCAAATAAAAAATTACTCAAAATTTGGGCAGATTTGGCACAGTGTGCATATCTTTTTCTTTGAAAACCCCACAAATGTCATTGATTGATAGAATAAATTGCCATCATTTGTTTGCTCAGCCCTCCAGATTGTTGCTGACAATTTTGGTTTTTTCAGCAGAATTAGTCATGCCATAAATTGTTAGAATTGAAATAAGAACCACAATCACCAGATTATCATCCATCTAATTAAAACAAACTTAAGTATTTCACCCTATATATATGGCATGGTATTCATGTGCCAAACATCAAGACACAGAGTGCTTTGGAGTTTATATTGACGTCAGTTTTTGCTTCAATCAACATTTACCTTTCAGGTCAATACATTTCTGTGTTTGCCATAACAGAAGCTAGACTCAACATGCTTACACCTGTAATTATTTAATTTAACTCTTTTGGTGTTTGAAATAATGTTTGCAAGGAAAAGAGAAAGCTAAATACAAGCATGCGTCAGCTTTGCTTGGCCTTTCTCTCAGTTAAACCCAGAAAAGTGCTATCGCAGGGCTGTTATCTGAAAGAATCACCTTGCTCTTTGCCAGCACTGGCAGAGAATATATAACAACATTGCCAGTAATATTAAATACCAGTAATAGCCCACCTGAATAGCCGGGAGACAAACATACAGTTACTAAAAGTGCTGGTACGGAATTGCCTCATTAAGTCCAGTAGCTTGCTGTTTACAACGGGCTAGTGCCAAGAGAAGAACAGTTTTACAGCTTTTATTGCTATTGTCTCAGTGCATTGAAAAAGTATTCTGTTTTCAGATAGCCTACAAAAAAAAGCCCTGATTTTAATCAATGAGACCCATTTGAATTCTGCGGCCATCATTTGATTCAGCCCTGCTGAGATAAGTAGGAGAATGAGTGTTCATCTGTTTGGTTTATACAAGAAGTGAGTAAACTGCTCTCAATTACCACGCTCCACTTGCCAGCATTACCCACATCAGCTCGAGCACTGGCAGAGAAAACGACATCTGCCCAGAAATGGATGATCCATGCCGTATGTACCACAAAGGCCAGTTACAGGTAAACTACAATCATGGATAGCGATGGCTTCCATGGCACCACCCTTCCAGGGAACGATTTTGTGTCACTAGCCATTCGATCTTAAAAAGGGCTCAGGGTGAAATGGTATAAAATGTGCAGGCACAGAGTCATATAAGCTCTGCCAAAAAGAATGTGCACATGAACTCACATAGTAGAGCTGTCGGCAGATTCTCTCCCTTACTTTCTCTCTTACATGCATATATATACATGCATATATATATATACACACACCCATGCATATATATGTGTGTATATATAGATATCTTTTCCTTTTTTTCTGGGCCACAAGTTTTTGCTGCAAGCCTAGAATTGCCAAAAACCCCTTTTAATGGCCTTGCTCCAAACTGTTGACAAGACCAACAACTGTTCTGCGCCAGCAATAACAGAGAAGCAAGGAAAAGGCATGCTGTAGGTACAGGGGAAAAGGAGAGACATTAGGGGAGAGAAGGGGAAAAGCCAGAGGACGTTTCATCCTTCACAGCTAAAGCACAGCATTAGAGAGGTGTGGTACCCTCTGAAGGGTGTAAGCGGGAATTTATAGGCATCTCCCTCAGGCAGCCTATCTCCATTCCCATGGTGGGAACACTATCCCCAGTTTCTCTCCAGGATGTGGGCACAGGGTGTTTTGGTGACTGCCCATGTCCAGGCCAGAGCCCTGATGCTGATACTGGGGCTTCTCTTGTGCAGCACCAATTCTACACCTCCCTGCACTCATCCCCATCCCAATTAGAGCTCCTCAAAGCAGAAGGGAGGAGGAAGGTCGGTACGCTCTGCTGCAGCCTGAAAATAAAGATAAAAAAACCATGCAAAATTGGCTATTAGCGCATGAAAGACAAACACTGTTTCCCTCACTTTCAAGTAACTCACTACCTTAATGGCAGAAGATAGACAATTAATAGTGTGGCTTCCGTGTTAAATCACATCAGGGGCTATGGCTTAAACCCACTTTAAAGAAACTAGGCCAATCATTTTATGAGGCGTGGGAATTGTTAAATTGGGCTATCCCTTCTGCTTCATACAATTGCATGAAGGCTGATGTTGTGGAGAGGTTTTATAATGAAGCCTTTATATAGCTCTAGGTCAGGACATTTGCATTTGTGAAGATTACATTGAAAGCACAAGAAGCAAAACAGCATGAACAAACAGCGGTGTTTTAATCTTTAAAAAAAAAAAAAAAGAACCAACATTCTGTTCGTGGGAATATGGTACCAGGGACTGGGAAACAATGGTTTCTATTTCCAGCTCTGCTGTCAGCTTACAGAAGTCTGACCTTAAGCAAATCATGTTACTCTGGAACCTCTTTTATCTGCCTCGGGTGTGTAGAGGCTCATTAGTACCCTTACTAATGGGCTTCATATAATCATATGCAAATAAGAGCATTTTAGTAGATTTTGGAAGACTAAGATTTGTAAAGCCCTTTGAAATTCAAGATTATGTAGATATGTAAAGATCTCCCTCTTGTTTGCTTTCTCTCTCACACACACACATGCTCTCTCCAGGTGATAAAGACAAATTCCATTTAAAAAATTTCAATTCCCAAGAACAAACAATGTAAACTCAAAGTCCAGTTTTTGAAGTTTTATTACTTCTTTGAAACAACAGTGCTAATATGCACATTCAAAAGAAACCCAAACAGCAGCAGGGTACTGGAATAGTTGGTCCTGAGCAAGTAATAAAAGCCTAAACAAAGTTGAACTTTGGATTACGTGCCATGTTGAGTTATTGGATTTGACAGGTTCATTTGTTCATTTCTTTGACCTGATTTATACACTCACTCTATACTTGCAGAACTGCTCAGGTGCTACTTTTTAGGCTTCTTGCCCTGATGTAGCCTCAGTAGTACAGTCAATGCTATAAGTGCACAATTGCAAGCTTCTCTTTTATTAAACTAATTGTTACAGGTGGAAAAAAACTAGTTTTCATGCCTGCAGCCCCAAAGCAAAGAATAACTCTGCTCCCAAAAGAGCGTCTGAATCTTTTGCAGTTATAACAGTTGGTCTAATGAAAGATTTTAGCTTTACCTACAAATCTTGTCCACCCAATGCGCTTTGAACAAGGCACTTGTAAAAAAATACAAGGATAAAAGCTCTTTTATTACTCCTCCTCACAGGAAATAACAGGTGCCCAGGTTTTGTCTGTGACGGAGTTGATTTTCTTCATAGCAGCTCGTATGGTGCCGTATTTTGGATTTGTGACCAAAAGAGTGTTGATAACACACTAACATCTTAGTTACTGCTGAGCAGAGCTTACGCAGCATCAAGGGCCTCTCTGCTTCTCAGGCTGCCCTGCCCAGGGACTCCAGGCTCGGAGTGCACCAGAAGCTGGGAAGCGACACCACCAGCACAGCTGGCCCCTACTCACCAGAGACATCCCAAACCTTACAGTGTTGGGATCAGCAATAAAAGCTGGGGAAGAAGGAGCAAGCAGCGGGGGAGGGGTGCTCACAGTTTTTCTTCCCAAGTTTTTTCTTCCCAAGTCACCACTAGGCATGAAGGAGCCCGGCTTTCCTGGAGATGGCTGAACACCTGTCTGCCATGGGAAATAGTGAATGAATGAATACCTTGTTTTGCTTTGCGTATGCATGCAGCTTGTGTTTTACCCATGAAACCACTTTTTATCTCAACCCATGAGTTTTTGCACTTTTACCCTTTTGATTCTCTCCCCTGTCCCTCCAGGGGGAACGAACAAGTGGCTGGGGGAGGCTGACCCACCCACCAAGGCTAACCTACAGCAACAGACTAATTCTAGCAACTTCCGTAAATCCACAAAAGGCTGGAGTCCAGCAGTGCTGCTGTAACTAGAGAAAACTGTAGTTACTCAAACTGCTTTAAAAAGATCAAAGTGACAGGTTGAACATTTTCCAAAATTTAACTTAATTGCTTCCTGGGAAAATGGAAATAAAAATCAAGGGTCCTTTCTAGGAAGTGTGCCAAAAACTGCCTTAGAAGCAAACTGCAATATCCTTACACAAAGCAGTGTCTCATTTCCCCTCCACGTGCAGGGGGCAAAAGGCATACCCCAATGATTTTTATTATTCTTGGGTCTAAACCATTTGTCTCCCTACAAATGTCTCCACTAGAGCATGCTGCTAAGTCTCCTCTGCACAACCAGATGCATGATATCAGGGAATAAAATAACTCTTACCTGCACATGGAAATTTAATTCAGACACCGGGCAGTGAGGCTCAAGTAACCCATCTGCTATGCTCACACAGCGACTTCCTCCTCCCTCCCTAAGCCCCCCAGGGAAGGACCACGCCATTTCACAAACCTGAAGCTGAGGCCCCAGTGCCATCTTTTTTCAGGATATGTAGGTAAGCTGCAGGGACTCCCCAATCTCCATCAGGTGCTTGACCCTCATAGGCAGCAACTGCTTTCAGAGATAGGCCCTGGGCAAACTTTGGGCAAGCCTCCACATGTGGGCACAGAGGAGAGCCACGTGCCAGCTTCACCTCTGCTCTCCACTGGCACAGGCGAGCCCTCGCTGCTCAGGGAGCCACGTGCCTGTGCCAAAACTGGTGAGCTTTCCTGGGGGAGACAGGAAGGATACTCTGTGGGAAAAGTGGCCAGGGCAGCCTTCAGGGCTGGGGGCTCGGGGCTCCAGTGAGCCGCAACCTCCCTGCAAGGGTATCCTGGCTATTTGAGAGCAAGGAATAGTGTTGGAGGATAATTACAGTGGTGGGGAATTTGTCCCAGTTTGTTTGGTGCACACACTAAATATTTGCCTGGCTGGAAGTTTGGGACATTAAAATTAAAGAGAGATGATGAAGCAAAGGTCCCCGTGGCAATTGAGGCTTTGCCAGGGCAAGGAAGTAGCAGAAAGACCACCATTTTACAAGAGATTAAATCAGATTCTTATCTCTGATCAGTTTTCTACTATTTGTTTTTTCATTGAACCTAATTGTGTTACTTTGCATTTATCCTTGGGGAAGGAAAAGGAAAGTAGATTTAAGGTTCAATTTAAGAGAAATTAGGTAAGGCGAGGAGGTTGGAAGGCTTTAATTATAGCATCCTCTCACCAACTGACTAGCTTTGCTCACCCTTTGCACTTGCTGTGAGCCAAGGAAACACAGCAGGAAACACGAGGAAAGCCCTCCACACCTTTCTACACGCAGTTCAAAACTTGACCTCCCTCCCTATCCCAGAGAAGCCACGAGGCTTTCTCAGAATTTCACCACATCGGGAACAGATTTCAGACTATCCCCCAGATCCAGCGGTCTGCAGGGCTCCTCAAACCAGCATCATTTTGATTCAACAGCCTCAGTCATCTTCAGCACAACCCCCTCGCCATGCAATTTGTGGAGAGGCAACTGCAGCACAGTGGCCATTTTTCTCCTCCCACCACCTTCCTCTCCATGTTGCTGTTTATCCACCCCCACGCTGTCGGGCTTGTCTCTCTTAATGGCAGGAGCTGACCATGAGACCAAACCTATGAGCAGACAGTGAAGGGGTCCTGGTGAAAAATACCCCCCCCCCCCAA
>NW_010426450.1:0-8367 GCF_000710305.1 Buceros rhinoceros silvestris | reverse complement strand
CGGAGAGAAGAGGGGTCCCGGGGTAAAAAGCCCCCCCCCCCCCAAAAAAAAATGTAAAAGCATATGGGAAGAGTTGATGAGGCCATGCAACACCTGGCAGAGCCAAGGAAGTGACAGTCGGTGGGAGTGGGCATGAGGAATGATGGGACAAACCTCAGCATCTCAGTATATATCCCCGGAGGAGTCAGACCTAGGGTCTATTCCCAACACTTTCTGATGTCCTTATCCTGCAAAAGCAGGCACTGGTGCTTGAAACCCTGGAGGGGTCAGTGCCAAGCTCTCCTTCAGGAAGACAGGACTTTCCCTAAGGACAGAGTGCTCTGTTCAGAGAAACAACCTTCAGGGAAATAAGAACTTTTCTCAACCACTGGCTGGTAGATTGCCAGCGTCTCTCCCCAAAACAACTCAGTTTAACATTATAGACCCCCACCACATGTCAGCACTCACGAGAAGCTGTGTGCAATTGATGCAGGGATGGCGCTGGAGGAGTCACCCAGACTGCTGCCAAGGGAAGCAGACAAGCCTGAGGGCCCAAGGGAGAGAGTGCTGCTGGCACCCAGCACCTTGGCAGCCTTTCCCATGGAGGGAGAAGGGAGCTGGCAGAGTCCCTGTGCCCCCCGCTCTGCCCAGATCTGAGCTAGCTCTGCTATGTGTGATTTCTCCTGGGAGAGGAGTTTATTAGATTCATGCCACTAAGGTGATGGTTGACTGTCCTGGTCTGGGTTGGAACAGCACTAATTCTGTTCAGTGATTTTATTTTCCAGCTCAGTCTTTTCTAAGTGACATCACTTTCTGAAGTTAACAGCATGTTTCTGCAGACAGTGTTTGCTTCTAGAAGTGACAACGATGGATGTTTACAGTCACGGCCAGGGACTGGGGTGCAGAAAGGCTCTTGCTTGTACTTTCTACTGTGCAGACCAAGGTCACTGCTGAATCCTGTGTCCCACGGTAGGGGTGCAGTAAGTGAGAGGCTGCACCTGCAGGGAGGAGCAGACAGGACCAACGAGGTGTTCCATCCCATAGACGTCATATTGGTATAAAGCTGAGGGATCACAAGGGTCAGGCTCTCTCTTGCTCCTGTTCTTTAATGGCCAGTGTCCAAGAAGGGCTCTGCCTGTTCTGCCTTTGATCCCAATCCGTACATTCCTGAATCCAGCTCCTGCATCCAGTTCCCATCTGCTGCTGAGCCCAGCCTGGGCCTTCCCCAGTGCCTGCTCCACAGCATCGGTGGTGATGGTGATGCGGTTCACATCAGGGTGTTTGGGTTCAGTGTTGGTATTTTATATATTCCATTTTATTATTATTATTATTATTGTTGTTGTTGTTATTATTATTATCATCATCATCATCATTAAAGTGGGTTTTCTTTTCTAACCCATAAGTCTCTCTCCCTTCTTCCCTTTTTATTCCCCTTTTGGGGATGAGGGTGGGGGGTGTAGTAGAGAGCATCTGTCATTTGTCCAGTGGCCAGCCAAGCCCTCATCTCTGACACTGACATATTAAGAAACGTCAAGAATGGGTTTAAGGCATCTCATCCCCCCTAGCCAGCTATGCCAGCACCACTCCTCACACTATAAATTGAAAGTGGACCAAAATGGAGAGAGGATCGCAGTTCCCTTTCCTCCACTGCAGAAAAAAAATCCTTTTCCTTCTAGACAGGGATGAACCAGTGTGGGGTAGGGCTGTCAGAAGTCCCTGTGCAGCTTGCAATTACCGACACAGTTGCATTGTCTACTTCTGAGCCAGGACTGACGCTGGGGTGTTTCCTACCTCTCAGGCCCAGACAACTAGCAGGCCCACCCACTCCTACCTTAAGGGAAGGCTTGTTCCCTGCTAGGTGCATGAGCTGGCTCTGCATGCGTTTGCATGTCTTTTGATAGCACCCAGAGAGTCGCTCTTCCAACATCCTTGCTCTAGAGACACCAGGATTCTAATACGACGTTACGGTGACTAACACCAAACTCATTTCACATCATGCAGAGCTCTATCCGCATGCATCCCTCATGAGCTTGCACACAGCTCCCGGATGGGCTACATGTGATGATAGGCTTTCCTTGAAGGACAAACCACATGTGGTTGTCCTTTGGCCCCAGCCCTCCCCATGCACTCATATACAAGTTTGCACAGACAGCTTTGGGAGCAGGATCACCAGAGAGCACCTTGAGGTTTGAATGCATCCTCCTAGTGCCAGTATCACAGGCAAACTTCTGCATGGCTCTGGGACATGAGAGGAGCTTTGCTCGTCCTCTGAGAGCAGGAAAGGGAGAGGCAAGAGAGGGCTTTAAGAACAATCCTCTACTCTCCCCACTACTGAGGTTCTCTCACTTGCACCAGTGTCCCCCCCCCTCAAAAACAAGTTTTAGCTCATCAGGAAGCAAAGAAAAACAATAGGGAGAATGGGTAACAGGAGCAGAACAGCAGGGAGAATGAGGGCCATGGCCTGGCAGGGCAGGGGAGAACAAGCCGAGCCATGCTGCCAAGAGCTCCCAGGCTCTCATCACCTCCCACCTGCCTCCGTCAGTGCAGGCATGGGCCACACTGCTTGCAATGCCAAGGCATATCCCCCTACATGTGCCTCTCCTGCTCCTCACCCATCCCAACACAGAGCATGCCAAGGCAGACAAACATTGGGCTGCAGCCAGATACAGGTTTATTTAAGTTATTTCATCCATCTTCTGCACAGCAGCCAGGTCTCCACATCTGCAGCTTAACCATAAATCTCAGCATCACAGCATGTTCCTCTCCAGCCACAGGGCACAAGGGATTTGCAGAAAAGGGCACCCTACATTGATGATCTGGGTTTTTTTTTTTCAAGGGCGTGGTGTATCATACAATCAAAATGACCAGGTATTTCCAAAACTGTTTCATAAGGCCTTCATTTCTGGCTATCATGTCTTGTGAGATAAAAAACAAAAGGCAGTCTTTAACACCACTGGAGAACAGAGCACTGCAGTTGTGACGTCTGTAACAGCAACGCGGGAATTCCTCCCCCACCACCGTGGGTACTGCCAACTTGTTATCAAGTTGCACACCAAAACAAGCTGGTGGTATTAGAAATTGGTTGGGAAGATGGCTACAAGAGCTGCAGTATTTCTCTGTGTGCCTCAAGGCACTTTCACTTGGAAAGAAGTTTCTAACTGGGCTGACAGACTTGGAAGCTGAACTTCTATTTAGCAAAAGAATAGGCCTAACACAGATTTCCCCACGTCTTTCTGATAAGGACGTGACAGGAACCACACCTAGAGAGGCTTTTTCTGGGCTTGTTGCAGTGTGCAAGGTCTCTGCCAGCTCTGGGGGAGGATGGTGCCCATTGAGCAGAGGGGGCTGCTCCATCTCCTCTGCAGCAGCCCAACAGGATGCCCCTGGGCAGCAACAGCCTTCCAACTGCTGGGGTACAGCCAGGGCAGCTCAGGGAGAGCTGGGCAGGTTTCTTCACAGAGGGAGCAATTTCCTCCCAGGTGTTTTGAGAGTTTACTAAGATTTATTGTTAAGTCAACAACTCATTGTGCAAGAGGGAGGCCCTGCGAGATGTAACAGAAGCTGGTAGCTGCCATGGTATCATGAAAGGCAAGTCAGAAAGCTATGTCCCCCACTCCAAGACACCACGGCGTTTTTACACCTCACATCATGCACCTGATGCATTTCAGACAAGCCACTGGGCTACATCATGGTGACTTAAGATGTTAGCACTCTAATAAGAGGGACACCAAGACAGTAAGGAGGTGCAGGGAATATATTGCTTCAAAAAAAATAATTAAAAAGGAGAAAATATAAGTTTCTGTGGGATACTGTCTCCCCATAGGAAGAAGTACAGGTTTGTTTTAAGTGGGTTTATTTTTTTTAACAATACGAGTATTTTGTTTTAAAGGAATGGTGTTTCACCTGCAAAACCAGAGTTCGTTTTATCTCCACCCACTCCTCATTAATCAGCCTCAAAGAGCTTTTTTACAATAAAGATATACAATATTAGTTAAACTAATGACTTACATAGACAGAGTCACTCCTGCAATCTTGCTGAATGCTTGGAGCAAGCAGACAGGTCATGAGAACTAACAGTGCAAACTGAAGGGGAACGAGGCTCTTGAACAAAGGTTGCGCCATGCAGTACTACCTGGTCCAAGCAAAAGCCCCCAGCCTCGCCAGCCTCCGTCGACAGCATCAGTAACGCACATGGCCCAGGCCACAATGAGGCGGCACTGCAAAGGAAACACTTCTGGGTGCAGAGAGAGAGTAGCTGGAAATTTTCACAGCCAAGTTTTGGGAAAGAAATAGCAATCACAAAGTAATTGCTGGCCACCGTGTTGAGAGGCAGGAAGCAAAGCAAGTCAGAGTGGCTATTCTAAATAAAGTCTCATGTGCAGAGTGGGCCAGAGGGTGAGCTGCAGGCTGTGGACAGCCTACAACATGGGTAAATGAAAAGGCACAAGGGCTGCAGGACTGCATGAGCGCTGGAACCTGGCACATGAGGAGAGAAGCAGGCACTTGGCATTTCAGCAATGGGTTATGACCAGAGGAATTTGAAGAGGGGACTAAGATGATGGAATAGGTTAATTCCAGGTACATCAACAAGGTTTGGCTGTTTCTAGGTTTGACCACTTTTCCTTCTTCTTCTACTCTCCCTAAGTTTCAATTTGCTTTCTCCACAGCCAATACTTCAGCAGCAGCAGACACAAAAGGAAACGCAGTGGTGGTGCTAGAAAGCAAAGGTTAAGCTGGCAAGATTTTCGCAAGCAGGAAAATGAGCAGGTGAGAAGATAGCTGCAATGACAAGATGCAACTATGGAAGCAGCAACACGGAGTGTTGGAGGAGCAACATGGAGGAGCAACACAGAGAGAGTGGTGATGGAAACCAAATGCTCTAAAAAAATGGGAAGCCTGAGCTGCACAAAAGTGGAGCACTCAAAGGCACCAGGAGAGGCAGAATCTAACTGGCCAAGCACAGGCACAGTGCTCCAAAGAGGAGAATGAGCAGCAGAGAGAGAGAAACAAGTACCAGAGCTAGACTTGGAGAACTGAATAGAACAGGATAAAGGTTCTTGGGAGCTGTTGAAGAAAAGAGGCATCAAAGATGCATCAGCACCAGTCTTGAGCAGAAAAGCAGGTCTCAAAATGAAGCTTGGCAGCAAAAGAGAAAATTGCAAAGTGCATCTCACTAAAATAACTGGGACACTAGCAGAAAAAAACCCCAAACCACTAGCAAAGCAAGAAAAAAGTGATGGGGGGAAATTGGACAGGCAGAGGACACCAGAGCGTGCATAAAATCAGAAAAGGACAATACAGAGCAAGAGAAACCCACCAACACCCTCCAGTCCTGAAAAGGCAGGTGTGGTGCAGGCTGGGGAAGAATGAGGCATCAGGGAGCTGGTGGCACAGGAAGAGACAAGAGGGTGGCAGTAAGACCACGAAGTCTTACAGAAAAGGATGAGGATGATGCTCCATAGCATCAATGGAAGACACAAAAAGAAGAGGAAGGAGTGGCAGAGAGAGATGAAAGAACAGTCAAAGCAAGCCGAAAGCAAAGCTAATGGATTTAGAAAGACATGGAGGAGTCTCCACTATTGTAGCAACTCTAATTAAGAGGATGTGTCATCAAGATATGATGGCAGCAAATAATTAGAGATTGGTAAGAGGCAGTAATTTCACACTAATAGAGGCAGTAATTTATCAGAAGCCAACAAGAGTAAAGAGTCCAGGAGCAATAAATTCAATAATGGAGTAAAAATAAACAGGCAGAGCAAGAACCAGCACCACCAGCATGATAACAAGGACACTGCCACAGCAGCCTACAAACTCTGTACACAAATGGGGGGCAGCTGATGGAGGGCCAGATGGAACCACCAGGCCTCCTTCCTTTCCTTATTCAAATCTTCCCTGAATATCCATCTGTACCAGGAGGCCTGGGGGAAGACATCAAGCCAGCGACCAGGGAAGACACACCTTTTTGAAGTAGAGCCCCTATTGCACTTGTCTCTGTACCTAGCATCTAGACCTAGAGCTCTTTGAGGTGGAGACTGTCACAAGATCCCCACCATGCATGGGGTGGACAGGGTGGGATGGATGAAGGGAGGGGAGTGGTGCATTTCCAAGGGACAGCAGCCACCAGTAGATCCTTGAAGGAAGGTGCCATTGCTGGACTTGTGAAACACCAGCAGCACAAGGCAGAGCCCAAAGGGCTTAATAGCTGCAGTCCCCAGCTAAGAAGCAACAAGGCGGCACCTCCCCGGAGAGCAAAGGACCATCCTCCTACAGGAGTGAGGAAACAGGACACCAGGTGTCAACTGGGGAGCAGGAGGGCGGGAGGAGCAGTCTTCTTTCCCCGCAGCCCTTGCTGCAGCTTTCCAGCACCTTCCTAGAAAGCACATAAAGCCTATTAAGCATGCTCCTGGTGCTTCTGCTCTGTCCAGCCCAGTGGAACGGGAGACAGCTCATTGTCCCTGCAGCAAGGAAACCTCTCGTTCACTCATGCCCAAGGACCAAAGCTAGGCAGCCAGAGGTACACACCCACTCCATTGCTCCCTGCATCCAAGCTTGAAAATCCCGATCCTGAACTCGGGCTACTCCAAAGCAGGTCAGTGCCCATCAACCACATGCTGACAGCCAGGTTTGCTGTAGTACTCCCTTCCGTTGGCTGTCCCCAGGCTCAGCCACAGCCACCACAGCCCAGCCTATGCTTACAGCTGCAGACATGAGGCGTGGAAAGAAAGGGCTGCCCTGAAATCAAGAGAAGCACCTTGAGACACTGATGCAGAGAGCGTGGGAAAGAAGCTAATGACATTCATGTTCATCAGGAGAGCGATAAAACCACTAAAATAATAAAATTTTATTATGACAACTAAGGAAGAAGAAACAAAAATTCTTTGTTTACTGTCTCTATAATGAAGTACAAAGGTATCTGCTGTTGCACTACTGGTTGCACAGGCAGGTCTCAGCCCTGGGTGAGGGCTAGAAGTTGCTTATGCACTGTATGTCATTTTCCAGGCAGCAGGCAGCAGATCATCCCTTCGCAGTTAACTCAGCTCTCCAAGCCACAGGACACACACAAAGCACTTTTTCCGGGGTCCTTCTCCTCATGGGAACAGAGAGAGGAAACTGCAAGATTCACTAGTTCACACAGACTCACTGATTTATTAATATCTTGAGAAACGGGAAGGACATGAGGGTCCTCGCTGACAGATGAAGACTGTGCTTCATCCTTACTACACATGGGAGAGTCTACATAGACATTCATTCTCGTTAGAAATCTGACTTTTATTCCCCATAGAGCTTTGGTTTTTACTACAGATTTTCACTAGTGCATTCAATTTGTAAATCCAAGGGAATAGTATGGGAAAAGTTTCTATTTTTAACAAAAGAAAGTAAAATCTTCTGAAGTAATGAACTACTCCTGGATAAAAAGATAAATCTTCTTTGAAAGGGTTTTACTGCCTTATGTACTCCCACACAATACATTTTACATACTTACATTTTGCATGCATACATACATAAAATTCTCCTACAGATTACAAAAATAAATTGATCCATGTTATAAACTCACTCTACATATGCATGTTTTTTATTCACAGACATGTGTGAGAAAGTTTGAGAAAATGAAAAACCATACCAGCCTGCGACTAGGGCCAGGGGCAAAGACAGAGCTCAGTAAAAGCTGTGTATTCTAGGCAGTAGAACACCCTCTCCTATCTGCTCGCTTCCAAAGACACTCTTTTCCACCCCACCCCACTCCCCCTTACTATTTTTATTAAGAGAAGTCTGTCTATCCTGAGCACCAGAGCAGCTGAACCATGTCATAGCTACCTCCTGGTGAGTCATCCATGTCTTGAGCTCAATCTTCCCACCCCCATCCCAAGAGGAAGACTTTTTTTATATCGCTCCGTCAGAGCATTCATGGTGATGTCTTAAGCACTGTTAAAAGCTCATTCATACCAGTTAGACAAATATTTATTTCTCAGTTTGAATAATCCCCCTTCTTTTTTAAGAAATCCATTAACGACTAAGCATAAGTGACCAGCTTTTTAAAATGTCTTTATCCAATCTCACCTCACTTAAGAGAGGCTTTCACAGTTTTGCCTCAAATGTTCACAAAATGCAATGAGACCACAGATATGGGTCTAGCTCAGAGTTCCCTGCAGTCGTGGCATACTCAGTCTGATCTAGTGTATTTTTTTCCCTAGTCTGTTTTGTCTCTCCTGTTCCAGCAATCATGGCTTAGAAAGACAAAATTTTTCAGAGGAAAAGGAGTTTGCAGCTCATTTTTGTGGTTTTGGCCAATGGCTGATCTGAGCATTCTGTCAATCCTTTGCACTGAGCAAAAGCAGTATCACGGGCAGGGTCTCTGAAGTCAGTCCTGAAAGGCAAGGGGGTTCAGGA
>NW_010426449.1:45268-46184 GCF_000710305.1 Buceros rhinoceros silvestris | reverse complement strand
TCGATAGCGCAGAGACAATGGCTACAAAGTGTTGTTTAATCACTTGCAGATATAACTTTCATGTATTTAAACCTTCACAGTTGAAGGCTAGCGCAGATTTTTGAAAAGCAGGAATTCTCTGAGCGTTTTTGTTCTGGCTGCGTTTAACACTGGAGTGGTAACGCGCCCTGTTTGCCTCTGACCGGTTAGATTGATGCCAGGGATGAGGGTGATCTTGTCCGTGCCGTGCTGCCCAGGCAGCTCTGGAAATCACCTATGTGGGCAAGGCAGCCTCCGTAAGGCTGGTTTCAGAGAGCCGGTTGTGGAGCTTGCAGCGTCCCTCAGACTTTCCCTCCCCACCAAAGGATCTGGTTAGCATCTAGTTACAAGCTTTAATTAACACGCTTAAACAGTATCGCTGCTCCTGTGGCTTGAGGGAGCTGCAGGAGGCAAGCTCGGAGGGGAGGCAAGGTCCCCAGCATCAATCCACAGATCTGCCTGGCCCGGCTGGCTGTTTGTGAGCAGATACCAGTGACACGAGCGTGGCACCCTGTCTCCGTTGGAGCGTCTCTCAGACTGCATTGGCAGCCCCATCCAGCACCATCTTATGGGTGGGCTTCCAGCCTAGCTACACCTTGGTCGAGTTGTATCTGTGTAAAACTGGAAGAGACGAACGAGAGCAATTTGAGGGTGAATTCCTCCCTGGGCAGTTGGCGGCAAGTGATTTATATGCTGGTGACCCTCGCAAGGCACTGCTGGCTTGGCCATAACCTGGTTTCCATAAAAATAACGCTTCGTTGTTAGACATCATCAGCACCCTTGGCCGTGCCGTAAGGGAGCAGGGAGAAAAATTTGGTGATTCTCTTCAGCCTGCTTTGAAAATTGCTGCTTCTCAGCTATTTTAGGAATGGCATTTTGGATTGCTTCTTGTCAGGAA
>NW_010426449.1:32140-45168 GCF_000710305.1 Buceros rhinoceros silvestris | reverse complement strand
AGGAATGCCTCATCCTCCCGGCCGTGCTCCCCTACCTCATAGCAAAGCAGCATACCTGCAAGAGGAGAGCTGCCGAGGTCAGCTGCCTAGTGTCCTAGTATCGGTAAAGGTCTCTGTGAGTACTTAGAGTAATGCCTAGAGTTTAAAACCTGTTAACATTTGAAGGAGGAGCTTTTAAAAAGAGAGATTTCTATGTTCGACCATTAAAAACCGTGAACTAGCAGAAATGTGCAGAAGCGCATTGCCCGTGGATATTGGATGGATGTATTTGGGGTCCCGTGGCTGTGTTTCATCCTCTTTGGAGGAGAACGATACCTGTTCCTTGCGGACTTTCTGTGCCAGCAGATAACCAGCCCCTCTTAAAGAGCTTTGTAGTAAGGCTGAAAAATCCCTTCAGCCGTGTCACATTTCTGTGATGAGGACTGCGGATGCATCACACTGTCCTCGTTTCTGCATGGCCTCAGACAGAAAATCCATTGATTTTTCTGCTGTGGAGGGAGGGCACCGCAGCGTGTTATCGCAGCCCTGCCAGTGAGGTGACATGACATGCGTGTCCTGCCCCCACTGGCTCAATGGTGCCCGCAAGAGGAGCTGGCTGTTCCTTGGCAGGTGGTGGCACACGGGTGACGTGCTGCTGGCGTCATCGGCTGGCGGGTTACCTCACACCCCAGCCTTCCCGGGGGAGTTTGGGGTTTGGTGATCAGATGTGTGGTTTGAGAGGGAATGTGAACACCGTGTGGGATGCGGATCCCACAGAGATTAACAGGGGCCCCTGTTTTTAATTTGAAGAAGATTGTCGCAGAGGTGAGGCAGAGCTGGGTAGGACCGTCCTGCCCGCCTGTTCTGTTGTGGATGACTACTTTGGAAACACCAAGGAAAAGCGTTTAGGTTTCCCCAATGTTTATAAATACAATATGGTGCAAACTGTCAAGCAAGCTGTTCAAAATCACGTAACGCCTGTGCTGCCTTCCCTGTTCGGCTCGAATGCCTTCACCACATTCCCGGCGTTCATCCGATGTTTAAAGCTCCCGGCTCGCAGCTCCAGCCCATCTGCTGCAGTTTCCAGCGTGCCTCTCCTCCTCCTGTGAGCTCGGCTGGGGACATGGTGGTGCAGGCAGGGTCAGTTCCGTGGCTCCGCTTGTGCCACAACCTGCTCATTGGAGCCCTGGGCTTCCTTCAGCTGCTCCTGGTTGGCTTGGTGAGAGCCCAGGCTGCCCCGAAATGTCAGCCTTCACCAAAAACCGTGTGTAGGGGCAGAAATGGTGTCTGCAGGTCTGCTTTGTCTTCCTTCGAAGGTTTATCCACCTTAGAAGTCTCCTGAAAATGGTAAACCCTTTCCTGGGAGGTGCCCTGAGACTGAAGCGAACGCTGGGTGGGTTAATGGTGTCAGGGGAGCAAGGGCTCACCTTGGAGGTGCAGTGTGGTTTAGAGCCTCCAGCGGCTTCTGCTCCCTGTCCCGTGGTTTCGGTAGGGCTGGCTGGAGCTTGTTCCCCGGACGCTTTGTTCTGAGACGTACCTGGGTCTTCTGCCTTCGTATACATAAAAAGATGAGTTATTTATTGAACTCAGACCCTGCTTTTTCTTCTACAATTTATGTTCCAAAAGGCTGGTAAAAAGCAGTTTATTAAAAAGAAATCCTGATTTATTTCTGCAAACAGTTACATTTCAAGCTGGTACCAAATGGTTTTGCAGAAGACCACCTTTTATGCTTCTCGTGGCAGTTTAAAAGATTGCTAGAAAAATAATCCAGAATCTAAGTAGGTTTGGATAAAGGCAAGCCAGGACTGTACGTCAGGGTTGTTGTGCTTTTATGCAGCAAAGTGACAGATTTTACCACAGAACATCTGGGTACTGGCTTCAGTTACAGCACAGATTTTAGTGGGATAACAAGTCTTGTTTGGCTTCGCGTTCATTTTGAAGTCACTAAACTTTATATGAATAATAAAACTGTAAACCCATTACTTCACTATTTGCAAGGGGCTATTTCAGTCCGCCTTCGGAGTCTTGCATCTTTCTAGCGCTGGTTTTATTTTGTTTTACTAAGTGGTATTTATCTTTTCAGTCCCTGGCTCGCTTTTGCAGGAGGCAGATGTACTAATTTGTACCGATGGACGCACCAGAGGTGGAGGGTTTCCATCCAACCTTGCTGAACGTGCATGTTTTCTGCATTAAGGGCGGCCTAATGAAAACGGCACGTTGCTCATTCAGTGCGGTCAAAGGGGCTGATACTAACGTGGAAGACCTTGTAGCTGCTCTGGGCTATCAGTTCAGCCACTCGTGAGAGTTAAAATAATGGGGGGAGGTTTTGCTTGCTTTTTTTGTTTGACGATAAAATGCAGAGGAGAAGGGTAGATCTGACTGAAGCGGGGAAGGGCCACCTCCTTCACGTAAGAAAACAAGTTTGCAAGTCCCTACCAAAGGGTGCACGTACTAGTGGGAATGCCCAGCATTGAGGATGATAACCTTGACCTCGACTAATTATATCTTGAGAAATACGTGGTTGGAACATAAAGCTTGTGTAGAGCCAGCCCATAAGACTAATGTTTACCTCGCTTACTGAGAAACCAGTGCGATAGCGAATGCTGTTGAGCTTTCTGTTTTGGTGTCACTCACTGCATGGGCAGGAGTGAAAGGAGAGTAAATCAGAATTGTGTTAAAGGAAAGAGGATGTCTTAGGTAAGACCAGTAAGAAAGGACTCGAGCTCTGCTAAATAACAAGCAGTGCAGCCAGTGACCATCCCCTCGGAGAAAAGGCAGAGTACAGGAGCTGTGTTCCCCACCTCTTGTTTTACATCATGACTGAGAATATGCTACTTGTGTGACAAAAATCCTCGTTGGATTGAACAGGGGTAGTTTCTGCCTGAGAACACGACTCAGATAAGCTAATGCTTATGGATGGATGGAAGGAGCTTTGAAGGCTGAGGAGATGTTATGTTTGAAAACTTCAACAAGATGTCATTAGGAGAGGAAGTATTTGCCCTTAGATCGGGAAATAGGTCAGGGTGATAAATCATAACTCTGGGAGAGCGTGCTTAAAGCTGGGAATAAATTGAGGGGAGAGAGAGTAAATATTGAAAGGAAGTTTGCTCTTTCAGAATTAATTTTCTGATTCGCAGTGTGCAAGGACACCCACTGAACGGGAGAAAGATAAATGGTAATACAGAGCGGAAACGTGAACGGCCCCAAATCTCGTGACTGTGTAGATGGCTTTGATTGTGCCCTGCGGAGCACGTTGGTTGCGCGGGACGTGCCAGAAGCAGGTAAAGTGAAGTGTCGATTTTTTTAGTTCATATGCACAGTAGCCGGTACTGTAACTTCACTAAAACCGTGACGATCTGCTGGGGGGCCATTTTACAGGATGAGTTTTAAATGCCGTTCAAGGGATGAGCACCATGAGTGGTTGGAGAACCCAGCTCCCAATCCACGCCTGCTTTGACAAACAAAACCATACCTGAGTTCCCAGAAGGATGTAGGCAAATCCCGTGCCGAGCATCTTTTGGAGAGCTGTGTCCTTCCACCCGGACAGGGCCAAGTGCTCAGGTAACTGCAGCGTTCCTCACAGATAGCTCAAGAGGTGGCGTTCGGGTGTTGGCCCGAATCGGGATCAGGGCAATTAAATTTGTAGTTGGAAAGATGTTTGTTGCTCGTGTGACAGCTGAGATAAGAAGCAGTGGGTACTTACTGCGAGCACCTGGAAATCTGAAAAACAAAAGGCAATAATTTATCTTTCCCACTTCATTCCCCCCTCTGCAGGTCCGGATATGAGTGCCCCTCCAGCGTGACCCTCACACGCTCACAATGTGACACACCACCGAGGCTGACACTTCCCCTGTGATTTACAGGGGAAAAACAGGGGAAAAGCATTGTTTGCCTAATTGAGTGCATTTCTCTTATTTTGTTTCACCTCTTTTTTTTAATGGAAAAAGTAGCTTTGAAGGAGTTGAAACTTTATTAGGGTGTGAGAAAAATTACACTTCTAATCTTTCTCACTTTTAACTTGCTCAGTGCAAAAATACAGCCGCGCTAGACCGTCCGCTGCTTGTGCTGCCAAGGCTGGTGGGGAGGCAGTTGGGAGGTGCGATGGGATCGCAGGTTCTTCACACACGTCTTCGGGGGTTGTTTGAAAAGGGAGGTGGTTTTTACAAAGCAACCAGAATATCGTGAAGATGTGAGTGTGCTCGCTCGCTCGCTCTTGCTACTTTGTTTAGGTGCAGCAGATTTTCCACTAATTTGTTTACAGTCAAACAATCTAAACGTGTCTCAGCATTTTGAAATCCAGAAACCTGATGCAAATTAAGCAGTTTACAGATTGGGATGATGATGGTGCGGGAAAGCCAAGTGTCTTGGAACTGCCAGCTGGTCTCTAGATGTGAAGGAAAACATCAGTGAGCAGTGTTAACGGTTTCTAGTCCCCATTCTTCCTCTTTGGCTACTCAATCTGCATTTAATTCCCCATGGGCTTTTTCTCCTGGGTAAGAATCTTACTTGAGTGTGATTTGTAGGACTAATAGGATCTTACCCTTACTTGGGGAAGACCCCAGGGGCTCTCTCAAACTGAGTTTTCAGTAGTGAGAAATAATGAATAAAAATCTAATAGTCCTAGGGGGTATTAAAGTTACAATTTTGCAGGGAAGATTTAATGTCAGTCAATTAAAACTTCCATAATCCTGTTATAGCACAATAGTTAAAAAAACCTCTCATCCTAGAAAAAATAAGTAGGTTTTAAGACCCTTTCACATCATGTGAACAAGTCTGACAATTCAGCATTTGAATTAAGCAGGTATTTTAAAGCAAGAGTATAAAACATCTCTGGGAAGCGTGTGATCGCAGGGTGGCAGGCTCAGGGAAAGAAATGTGCTGTGCTAATTTACAGTGTGTTCTAATTCCCGCTCACTTAAGAAAAAGCAGTTGCAAAGCATTTATAAGAAGATCCAGGCAATTAGGGCTTTAACTAGAAAAAGCAAAATTCATGCACGTCAGCCAGATGTTCTTCCAGTAGCGAAGACATGCTTCTGGGTTCGTGCTCTTGCTCCCTGGGTTGGTGGCTGCCTCCCCTCGGCACTGCGGGCTCGGTGTGGGTTTGTTCAGCTGGCGCCTCTGCGGACCCCACTCGTGGCCTGTTGTGAAATGTGACATGGGGAGCAAAGGGGGACCCGGGGGCAGAGCCCCCCCCCCAGGTCCTGCCCAAACCTCTTGGCCCTGCTGAAATGCCGTGAGGGGACAGAGCAGATACTTTGAATGTACAGCTTTTTGGGTTTTACAATGCAATGTTAACGGTGACGTTGAAATCCCTCTTTGTCCTTTAGCAGTAACTTTCATCCAAGGATCTTGCAGCCACTTCCAGTCGCTAGAGAAGGGTCACCAGCAGAAGGCTGGTCCAGCCCCAAAGCTCGCCCCATGTCTTACCCCTTTGGAAAGGAAATGCCCTTGGCACGTGCTTCAGCCATCTCTGAAGGAAGAAATTCCTTTCTTTTCCCGAAGGTTCACCAGCAGAAGTCTGGCCCAGCCCCAAAGCTCGCCCCATGTCTTACCCCTTTGGAAAGGAAATGCCCTTGGCACGTGCTTCAGCCATCTCTGAAGGAAGAAATTCCTTTCTTTTCCCTTCTTGTCCTTGCTCTCATCTGGGGATGTATGGTTACCATAAGGAAACCTGGAGGTTTTGGGGTTGTTTAGATGTTCACTCACCCATGACAGTCTGACCTATCCGCCTGTATGTGTTCCCTCTGCTTTTGTTCGCAGCAACTAGATAAAGGACTAACCTTTCGCCTGCCAGCCTGGACAAATAAACACTGGCCCAGCAGCAGAGTGGAGCCGAAACTGACTCTCTGGGTAACCTGGTTTTTGAGATCCCTTATCGCAGCTCTGCAGTTGACCCTGGCAGGTTTGAAACTCTTGTGGCATGTCCCTTCAGAGTGCCCATCTTTTTGCACTTGGGAAAGACTTCTCAGCTCGGCTGTGCAGAAGTTCATCGCTTAGGAAAGCCAGAAAGTGTTAGAAAGCCACCCTGAAGACTGGCAACTCCCTAACGCTCTCCTATCCTGCTTTGGTGGGATGGGCTGGTGGCTGGCGACCTGTGGTAGGACTTGTGGTGTCTCGTAACCTCCTCAGAAGGGTGTATGTGTCAGCTCTGACCCTACGCCCACCCGTGGCATCAATCCCTGTGGCCGTGCTTCACTGTCTCTCTGAGCATGTACCATTTTGCCCTTTGGAGACAAATCCTTTCTTCATCTCGCGGCTCCTCTGCCCTGAGACGTTCAGGGATGCTGTGTGAGCCCTGCTCCGTAGAGCTCAGGGCGGGCAAGTGGGCTGTGTAGGTCTGTAGCTGCTCCAGCGCCTGGGCATGCTTGCCCCGAATCCTTTGTTCACTTCTGTAACAGCTTTGAGTAACTTCGGGAGCCACCCCTGCATCATACTGGTGCTCTCTTCCTGAGAGGGATCCCGCTCCCTCGCGAACTGGGCGTGCTCACCGCTGTCATTTGTCTCAGTGACTAGCAGGAGGATTAGGAAATGGGACGGAGCCTCCACACGTGGGTCTCAGTGGGATGAATCTGACCCACATTGCTGCGCAAAGGTCAGGCTCTTGGGGGAAGCAGAAGTTTGGATTTTCTCTGGAAGAGGTGAGGAGAGTCAGGCACCATGGGTAGTGACCAGCAGGTAGCTGCGTCAGGAAATCTGGAGCAGCTAAGGTCCTTTGCGGAAAATTTTCACTAATTTACTGAGTTCCTCTCTGTAGGAATCTGTCTTTTTCAAAGCAGGATGATACTGTTTGGCAAAATCTAGCCAGCGTGAGCATTCCTTCTTTTTCTTGCTCCTGCCTATGTAGTGTGTAGCAGTCAGCATGTGAAAGAGAGAGTTTTCTGAGAGGGGAGTCCTGCCTGTGGCGTGGTTCACTTGCAATGGGCCATCCTGTGCTCTCGGCCCCTGCAGCTTCTGAGGAAGTCACTGGAGCCAGTAGTGTGTCTCAGGAACTGCGAGTGCTGCTTTCGAGGATGGCGAGGATCAGCGTGGGGAGCGACATCCACGCTGGAGCTTGCAAAGTCTTTGCTGCTGTGACTGTGGCTGAGGTCTGCCAGCTCCAATGCTGAGCGTGCTGGTAGAAATATGTAAATATCGATATCTTTCACACTACATTTGATACTTTCCATTTTCAAACACTTGACAAATGTTTACATAGTTTCAGCAACCCTCTTCCAACTAGGGAAAACGAGACGCAGCATTTGTGAATTACTGTAAGTCACAAATCATTCTGAGAGAGCACCTTAAGGGTTCATTAAGGACTTGTAGAGCCCAAGATTTCCTCTGCATGCCTTTAAACCTGAAGGCAGATAATATTAAGTGTATCCAATTTTGGACATTAAATTCAATCAGAAAAGATAGGATTCTGATGATAATTAAGGAATTGGAAATTTTGAAGGATCACCTATCAGTATATCATGTGTTACTGGGGTTATAAGTAGCATGGGCTACACCCTTGATTCGGTAGAAAAAAGTTACGGTGTCTTTCAAGGCAGCTGAGGATCAGGATTTCATGATTCAGGTGTAACTAAAAGAAACACAGGGCTAAGACTGAAAAAATAGAGGAAAGAACAGAATAAAACAGAAATAACTTCCCCCCCCCTTGTTATAAATTGCATTTTCTCCTTGTCCCATACCTAGTTAACTATGAGCGTTCCTAGCCTGAAGAAACCTGGAATGTAACCTTGCAATTGCATTTGGAGCCTGGTGCCTGCTACAGTTCCTGCTTGAATTCCTGTTGCTGTGGCTTTGCTCTGAGACAGCCAGCACCCCACCAGCCGCGGCGGGACACCCTCCTGGCAGCAGCGCAGGGGGGCGGTTGCTTCCCTGGGGGTCAGAGAATCGCCTCTTAGGCACCAGCACTGTAATAGGGGTTGTTAGTGGAGTTGCTGTCCTGCTAGAGGGATTTCTAGGGACCTGCTGTGCCATTGCAGGCGTTACTGGTCATAACTGGTTAGCCTGGAAGCACTGAGAAACCCTAGGCAGTAAAAAGGAAGTCACGGCAAAATTGCCAGTGAGAATTTCTGAGTAGCCATTGCAGGAGAACCGTGCGTGCAGAGGTAGGGAGGCGGGTGTGAATACCAATGTTCTTGGGCTGGCTGTGGTTTGTAATCCCACGTACATGCGTGGTGGCGTTCCTGACGCTGAAGAAAACCGTGTCTGAGGAGGCTGCTCCGTCAGCCTCTGTGCACTTAAAAGTAGTCAGCAATTTTCCATTTATTTATTGTCGACCAGAAAGGAGAAAGGGAGAAGGGCAACAAGCAATTCCAGCGTGCTCACAGTACAGCTTTCCACAAAATGTGAGTGCTCCAGTTGTTGCTGGAGCTGCTGGAGGCTCTGCTTCCCCCTGCTCCTGCCCTGCGAGTCGTGCTGGTGACCCGCAGCTCCTTGCCTGCCGCTGCCTCTCCTGCAGCTCCCTGCCTTGTGCCAGCCCTTTATTTTCTCCCCTTTAACAAACACCTTGTTGGCCGCAGGCAGCTGCCGGGAGAGGGCTCTTCCCCAGGCGCTAGGAAGGGCTCAAGCAACTTTAACTCCTTCGGTCGTTAATGCAGTTAATGACTTTGGTTTTATGTTTTGGCACTTTCCAAAGGTCTTTCTGACCTCCAGCCAGAAGCCCCGGTGTCTGAGGATGTGACGGCAGGATGCACGGACCCCAGTTCAGCTCCTGCTCTTTATCATACCCTGACACCTCAGTCATCCCTGTTCCTCAAGCGTTTTGGCAAGGGCAGTTGCTCATAATGTCATTCAGAAGTATTCCAGAGAAACAGTGGGAAACGCTGTACCAAATACCAACATGCTTGAGTTGGTTGTAATTCGTCATTGTTCGTATGTTCCTCCCCACTAATCGCCTTGTTGAGATTCATTATGGAGAGACAGTAACAGACACTCAGAGAGCTGCACTGAAGGCAAAATGACTTGGCCGAGGAAAGTAGCTATTGTTTTATGATTAAGGAAGAGATTATATTGGGATTTCCTTGGACAAGGAAAGTCGCTGCCCCACTTTTATTCTTGTATCAAGGGGATAATAATCACTCTCCATTATAAAAACACCTCCAGATCTTGTGATGAAAGATTTGTGGTAGAGCTACATGGCATTCAGGGTTGGTTGTCTTAAATGGCCTGGACTTGGGCAAACTAAGATTTCTTTGCCTTACCTTATTTCTCCTACTGGGGTTCAACCCATGCTGAGAGTATGCAAAAAATTCCCCTTCTCTGAGATGGGCGTCTGACATGAGAATTTCCTCTGGAAGAGCTGGTACCAGTCACCCGTCCCATGACAGGAGCGATGTCCAGCTGCATGAGGATTTTGTATGGGCTTGGGAAGATGAGCAGGTATGATGGTAAAGACACAGGCCAGCCCGTGCTGGAGCGGCCAAGGGAAGCGGAGCTCGGCACGGGGGCTGAGCCAGCAGCTGGCTGCCACCCCAGTGCTCCAGCACATCACTTCTTCCCATGCTGCTGCCATCCGCTTGCAAGGAGAGGTATGAGAGAACAACTGAGCATTGTGACGGGGTGCTGGGGACTCACTGTTTGTTTGGTTTTGACACTCACTGCTGAGTTGCAATGGTCGAGATGGCTGTGAAGGAAAGAAGTGCTGGTATGTGGTCTCTGATTAAAAAAAGAAAAACTACATGGCATTTCCTTAAGAGTCCCAAATGGCATCTCCTGGCTCTGCTGGTTTTTGAAGCGTCCAACGACCACCATCTCCAGGATGGTGATTTCGATGTAATCGGAGTTGAATCTGTTTCCACTAAAAGTAGAAAAATAAATAAGGCTCAGTTTAGAAACAAAATAGTCCGTGTAAAATTTGATTTTTGATACCATATCTCCCTGAGTATGTTTGCTTTTCAACAAGTCTAATTTAAGACAGCTCTCCACATTTTACAACGTTACCCCTTCGGAGTTAACCTCTCCCCTAAGTTGTAGCTCTTTACCACTGTTGTTCATTAAGATTTGGTGGAAATGTGCCCTTATTTTCTTCATACTTTCTTATTTTTACATAGCTGGATTTTTTCCCTACGCTACTGTGATTTGCTTTGCTAAAACAATACTCCCAGCAAAGGAAAACCGCGGGTTGAATTGGAACCGCAAGAGGCGGTCGGTTAATCCACAGATTATTGACACAGTGGACCCCAAATGCTTCAAAGGCACCATTATAGTCCATCATGTCCGTGGGTACTTAGGGAGCTTTAATCCATGGATTACAGGTCCATAAATGCTCCTGCACTCCCAGTTACAGCCAGTCCTGCCAACGGGAGCTGCCATGTCAAGCCAGCTGCAGTGCTACACAAAAATATTTCTCTTTAAAATCCACAGAGACAGCAATAAACCCCTGCATTCCTTGTCCCCCTCATTTCATAGGGAAAGGTTTTGGGCTGCTGCATGTCCGTGGTGGAGGGGCTGTGCTGACCGAACTCCTGGCCAGGCTCCCCCAGCCCCGAGTGGCCTGTGCTTTTCCCCAGAACCAGATAACAAGTTTTCAAGACTGCTGCCTTTATTATTTTTTTTTTTTTTAAATCCCAATGGAAAGCATACCAATCGTTTTCCGGATCCTTTAGGGAATAGTAAGTATTATATAGCAGCCTTCACTTTTCCCCTCTGGTCTCCCCCTAAACAAACAAATTTTTTTTTTTTAAATCCCAATGGAAAGCATACCAATCGTTTTCCGGATCCTTTAGGGAATAGTAAGTATTATATAGCAGCCTTCACTTTTCCCCTCTGGTCTCCCCCTAAACAAACAAACCGAGCAGCTCCCTGTAAATACTTAAAATTTCAAAGGCATCATTTTTCCTTGTTTGCATATTGAAAGTAACTAATTGTATTACAGTCAAAATTAGTAGGTGCTTTTAAACTCCTCTGCGGCTGAGGTGATAACTCTGTCTGCTGAGGTGCATATATTTGTGTTATATATCTCTGGAAATGAGGTGTATAATGGCAAAGCTCACAGCCTCTTTACTTGCCACGTTCCTGTAAGTCGAAGAAGTCAAACAGTGGCCTTTTATTTCCGAAGCTGGACTTAAATCACATCAATAAATCTACAGACTTATTATGAGATGCAGCATGGGTAATGTAAACAACCAAAAAACCCCCCACCAAACCCCAACACACCCAAGTTTAAAAATAGTTAAGGAGGAAAAAAAAAGTTAACTATCCGTACAATAAAAAGAGAGCTGCAAGTCAAAAGCACTGTGGCAGGCAGTGCCTTGAAATTATCCTCACTAAATTACAGTCGTGCTACTTTCCACTCTCTGTAATTAAACGTTAGGGTTTATTTATTCCAGATGCATTTGCTTCTTTTGTTTTGCTGTTGTAAATCCTTTACAGGTCTCTGTGACCTGCAGACAGCTGAGAAGTAAAGCAAATGATTTCCATAAGTCCAGGCACTTGAAGATGATTTGTGAGTAGCACTGGCACTGCACGTGATGAATCTCCTACTCTCGCTCCGTTTTTACGGAGCGTAGGAGCTTCTGATACCTCGTGGGGCACGCCCTGTGCAACCATTATGTTTTGCTGGAAAACAAGAGCTTGCTGAGGGCAGACAGAAAATATCATAGGCTTCATCAGTCATCAAAAATACGGGATTTTATCTGCCCCAAGGCCACCCGTTTCTGGCTTTGGTTGTGGGTGCACCCACCCCGCTGATCCCACAGCCTGTGGGAAGAGCCTGCGAGGTGCTGCCGCAGCTCCAGCTAATTTGTCCCCTGACTTGGAACTCAAGCCAGTTGCAAATCCCATTAGCCTCGCTGTTTCCGCTTATAATTGCAGTTTACCCAGATATTTGCAGTGTAGATGAAGTTTGTCATACAAAGGTGTTAAAGGCTGGACGGAGAGCTTGTGTACGTGGGATTTTGGAAAGGTTGGATAAAGCGCTCTGCCTGCCTGGAAATCATTAAAAAGATAAGAAAGAATTCTGATCGTCATAAAATCTGTGATTCAGTTTCAGAATAATTTTCAGGTATGTGCTTACAGCTCACATTTATAAAACTGCCAGACTGCCGCTTTTCTTTCTTTATACTTTATAAAGGAAAAAAGCCCAAACCTCTGGCAAGGTGGTAGACTTGGAGGTGTTTAAAATAATGCATATCCCACTCCCAGTGTACAGCATGCATTTTTCATCTGTTGATCTGTTTAAATAAATACATAATGGTTCATTGCGTAAACCCCTTCCAAAGTGTGGCAGTTGTTACTGGAGTGTTCGTGCAGCCCAGGAGCTGCTCTCCTGGGGACAGGACCGTCACCTCCCAGGTTAAAATAAAGAGAAACCCTGGCCAGCTGCCATGACCGCTGCTGCCTGGGCATCACACAGCCTGGTTGGGCTCGGTGGGCAAAACTGGGTGGCCTTGTCCAGCTGGAAGGTGGGTGGGGGGCAGCCCTACCTGGGAGGAGATGGTGACCCCCTGGATGGTCCCTACCCACACCCTGGCTCCCCGGAGCAGGTCAGTGTGCCGAGGGGAAAAGAAAAGGAGAGGAAAAAAGGGGAAAGGAGGAAAAAATGAAAACATGTTTTCCCCCTTTCTTTTGGAAATGAAAGAATATACAAGCAAGTCATAAAACCTCAAGGATGTTCTTTAGTGTTGCTCTTGCTGCTGGTCTAGAGCCGCTGGCATCTGCGTGTGCCATCTTGGTTCCTCCAAGCTGCGGTGGGTTTTTGCCTTTCATTTTATGCTGTGCTTGTGGTTGCTCCGTGGGATCTCCCTCCCCTGCAGGCTGGCGTCCTGGCATGGCCAGGCTGGCGAGCGATCGCTTTCCCCTCCTTGGGATCAGGGTGTGAGCTTTGTCCCGTACCCCCGGCTCTGCCCTGCTCCTTACCCCACTGCCAGCATCCGCCTGGCCCAGGGGCACGGGGCGGCAGGTTTACCCTCACACTTGGGTTTAAGGCTCGGCTTAGAGTTTGGGGAAAAAAGCGAGAAGTAAAGATGGGCCATTAGAGGGCACTTTTGCAATCCCGGAGAAGGAAAACGGTGCTTATTATTTCACTTAGGACTGTTTATTTTGGCGCTCTCTTACATTCA
>NW_010426449.1:31468-31948 GCF_000710305.1 Buceros rhinoceros silvestris | reverse complement strand
ATATATCAATAAAATATTGACTCAGAGTTTGAAAGAAAAGAAAACAAGACGAACTTGTAGAAAAAGGAATAAAAGGCATTTAGGAGGTGGCACAGTCTGGAGAGTAAAAAATCACACAACATATTTCATGTAATTTGTATGGCTTTACAGTGCAGCACTCCGGCCTCGGCTTGTGCCTGGCTTCTCAAAATGAAACCGGCTCAGAGCGCAGCACACTGAGACAAGAAAATCGCTTGTTGGAAGTTTCTGAGGGCTGGGTGGGAGAGCCCAAATTGACATGCTCACATCGAGCACGTGCATTTTCTGAGGGACTCTATCACAGTCAGTGCCCGGCGGTGAACTTGCCCAGAAAGAAACATGGCATGAAGAAATGATTTTTTTTGCTTCCCTCTTGATGTTTTGGGTGGGTAAACTATAGAACGTTTAGCTTCAAACTCTGCCAAATTGTAATGAGTGCACTGCAAAAAAAAAAAAAAAAAA
>NW_010426449.1:29173-31367 GCF_000710305.1 Buceros rhinoceros silvestris | reverse complement strand
CTGCCAAATTGAAATGATTGCACTGAAAAAAAAAAAAAAAAAAGAAAATCTGTTTATTAACCGGTGTGAAAGGGTGAGATAACACTGACAGCACAGTTCCCCAAAACTGTGAGTGAGGTCTGGATGCCTCTTCGCTGTTGTGGTGTCCCACTTTTGGAAGTGTCGTGCATGAAAATCGGGCCCATTTTAAGACTCTGAGGTTGGGTGTGTGAAAATGAAAGCACTCAAAGTCCTACTCGCCTGTAAGGAAACAAAGATTGTAAGACTTTTCATTTACCGTAACATTTGACAACTCTGCAGGCTGTTTCCTGGGTGGGGTGGGCTGCTGCTGCCTGCCCAGGCTGGGCAGGGATCGCGGATGTGACCGTCGTGTGTCTTTTGTAGCTATTTTTGAGCCAAAGTGCTCTTACAATTGGATAAAGAAATCAGAGACAAATCTGTTCCTTGTCGCTACACCATGGTTGTTAACGGGGACAGAAACACTGTCCACAGGAGGGGTTTTTACGTGAATTAGCTAGTGAAATGATTTAAGAAGTGAAGCTTAGCCTGAGCAGTCCTACAATCAAAAGTCGTTTATTTTAACAGAGGCTGCATTGCACTGGGTCTGACTAGGGGAATATACAAGACTGCAGTTCCAACAGGTTCATGTGGCGGATGCTGTCTGCAGAAAGTGTCAGAGTTTCTTACCTAACCAAATAATTTGCTGTAGTTGTTGTTATTAAGTTGGAAAGAATTTCTTCCCTGTTGGCCAACAATAATACTTGAAAAATCAATAAACAGCGTGTTAGAGCACACAAAACTCATCCTGCTTTACGTGACAGGAGGTTTCTGCTGACTGCGGTGACTCAAGTCAGCAAGTATTTTGACTTACGGTCTTTACTGCAAAGGGTCAAATGCCATTAACTTTGCTGATAAGTATCAACACTTCAGTCTGAGTTCGAGGAAATAGGTCTGTTGTCATCAGGACCTGGCTGGGATGAATGTTGACAAATTGACTGGGCAAGCTAAATCAGCCTCTAAGTGTAAGCAGCAATTGCATGTCTTGGGTAAAGCCCTTCACGCCTTTCCCTTCCATAGGGCAGAGCTCTGCTGTAACCTGTTATTAAAGCATCCCCAACAGTAACGAAGGGCACAATGTGAGATCTGTGAGCACCCTGAATGAAGTGTTGCAAGCCCCGCAAACAGGGAACTGCCTCCGTGTGTTGCTGTTGCCAGGTTATTGCTGGATAAGTAAGGGTGCAGCTTTCTCCAACTGCAAAGTAACTTTCTGCCCTTCGGCACAGGCAGGGCTTCCCTGCAAGACGGCGCGGCCATCGGCTGGCAAGCCCACCGCAGGGGCATGGGGCTCCTCCATGGTCTCTGTGCCCACCTGGGACATGACCATGGAGGAAACTCTGCCAGGTGAACCTCAGGCATTCACTTTCATCTTTCTTGTGGTTTTCCACTCAGGAAGAGGAGGATCTGGCTGCACGTATAGGGATAAATGATGGGCTGGGGAGGGGGAAAGCTGAGGAAGGCATAGCAGCCCTGAGTGTGAGGGAAGGCGCGAGTGAAAGGAGGCGAAGATAAAATTGCATCCTGGAAAGAAAGTTTTCAGTATCCTCGCTTGCCGCTTATGCTTTCTTTGCGGTTTGCCACGTATTTTCTCTTCTCTCTTGCATCACCAGTTTCAGTGGGAAAATAGAGGTGAAGGACAGGGACCTAGCTGACAGCATGAGATGGAGGAAACAGTAGAAAGCAGGTGGGAATGAGCTGAGCTAACGGGGCCAGGGGCAGTGGAGAGGATGGGGTGGTGGTGGGGAGGCAATTGTGGTGGGGGCCTGCGTGGTTGGTGGAAGGACCAATTCATTAACAGTGATATTAGAGTCAGAGGAAGCAGTATGAGGGTGAACCCATCCCTCTGCAGGCCTTGCTGGTGTCAGGAGACTGGCTGTCCTGCCTGTGGACAGCTGTGTTTAGCTGTACTGGGAGCAGGATGGTCTGCAGGACAGAGGCAGATGCTGCAGCCTCCTCTGTGTGCGTGGCGGAAGGGAGCTGGAGGCAGCAGGGAGGGGGGATTTGGGAAGATTTTGCAGAAGCTCGAGGGTGAAAAAGAGGAGGAGACCCTGCGCTGCCTGTGGTAAGTTCCTGTGATTGGGATGCTGGTGCCCGCAGTGAGCTTTGGCAGGGACGTGGTGATGATGAGAGGGGCAGA
>NW_010426449.1:22073-29085 GCF_000710305.1 Buceros rhinoceros silvestris | reverse complement strand
GGTGGTGAGGAGGAGGTGGGCAGAGCCGGCCCCCTGCCCCCCTGCCTCTGTGAGCAGGAAGGGGTGAGCAGGGATTTTGGGGTGCATGGGGAGTGGGTCTTAAGCTCCTGAAGGGTGGGGAGGAGGATCCTGTGCCATGATTGCACTGGTCTCCAGTAGCTACTTTGGGATTTTTGGAAGGTAAAGCCATGGAAGGGGGAAGGAGGAGGCAGCTGGGTCTTCCCTCAGGGGTGCCTGTTGGTATTTTCATGAAGTGCTTGAAGGGGAAGAACGATGTTATTATGGCTTAGACTGCTCCATGCCACTTCTCAAGGAGCTTTATGTTTGCTATTTTTACATAAAATATTAGGGAAAGGTCAAGTGGAGGGGAAAACGCCCCCCCCATCTCAACAGCAGATTTGATCTTAAAGTTAAAAAGTTTGTTGTAAAGCAATGGTTAACTTTTACAGTGCAGTACAGGAGTGGTTCATAACTGCACGTTCAGCCAAGTAACAAGATAAAACTGTTCTGCCAGCTCGCTTTGTTGTCTTGCCTCTCCCCAGAGCTAGGGGCTAACACAGTTCAGGTGATGGCCTAAACCTCTTTTTTTCCAATTAAAAAAAAGTTATCATTTAGCAATTTAAACTCGCTATACTCATACCAGACATGGGTTTTGTTTCCTCCCCACACCAGAGCTATTACATATGAGATCATCTACTGTACTGGAAGGAGATTTGCAGCCTGTCCCGCTGTATATGTTAGGATAGTCATTACTGACCTAGTTGTAGACATAATAATGAAAAGCTGAGCTTATGAATTATTATGCCCAATTTGTAAGGGATTCTCTGCTTTTGTGTTTTGTAATTCCCATCAGGTTTGAGGATTAAGCTCTACTGAACTGCATGCTAATACCGATGTGCTTTGAATATGTGTGGGTTTATATCACATGTTTTCCTAATTCACTGTTTTTATAAAGAACAATTTCACTGGAAATACTTCTCAAAGAATTATTGGAAGCCCAACCAGAATCTCCTAAGGAAAGTGAAGTCGATGTACCCTCCATCTGCTCTGTGCTTACTCCAGCTCCCTGTCCAGGGAGCTCCATTTCTGCTATGGCAAAACATCAAACTGTAGCTTTACCAAAATATGTTTTGCTCTTTTTGCTCTTTGTTAATGAGCGGGAGAGATACCAATTTGTAACCGGCACGTGGGCTTGCTTTCAGTTACAGCTCGAGATGGAAAACTCTTAGTTACGTACTTTATCCAAGCGCTGTGACAATGCGAGCTTAGTCCTTACAGTGTGTATTGCTAGTGCTTGTACAGCAGTGCCACAAAGGTAAACGTGAAGTACATGCGATGTTGTTGCAGGTATATCTGTGTTTCTGCAGTAAGTCAGCCCACGAGCACCCCGTGAGTTTGCAGCTAGCCGAGTCAGCGACCGCGGGTCACAAATAAACCGGTGCTTCGCCACGGACTTGCCTACTGGTGTGGGACAAGCTGGTGGTAGCTCCTGCGAGCGGTGCGGCTTTCCTCAGGTGGGACTCCCTGTCGTTGCTGTAGGATGCTCCTGCTGCGCTGCCCGCTGCTGCTGCTGCTGCTGCCGCTCAGCTCCAGGCCCCAGAAGTTACCTACCAGAGATGAGGAGCTCTTCCAAATGCAGATCCGGGACAAAGCATTTTTTCATGATTCATCAGTCATCCCAGATGGAGCCGAAATTAGCAGCTACCTCTTCAGAGACACCCCTAAAAGGTATTTCTGCCTGGCTCAAGCGAGGAAGTTGTGCTTTGAAGATACTAGCTTTATGTACCCGGTGTTTTGAAATAAAAATTGGATCCAAACCAGAAAAACACAAATGCCAGTGTTCTGTCTGGTGAAGTAAGTAGCTATGCGAGTTTCCATCCCTATTTGGCCTCCTGGCTCAGGGTCTATCCAATTTCTTTGATTTCTGGGATAAGCCCAGAGCTCCCACAGACCGCAGAAGTTCCCTGAAGTGGGGCCACTAACCATGTCTGGAGGCAAATGGAGCGGGAAGGAAATTAGAAACTACAGGCTTACTCCACCACGCTTGTCTCTCTTCATTATTTCATATTGTGCTTTAAAGAAGCAGCGTAAGCCAGTCTGGTCTGAACTCACCGTTTCCCAACCTCGACCCTATGGGTCAGAAAATACTGAGGTTGGACGGGGGAATAATCTGAGGCTCCAAAGAGTTCAGGGAAGACCAGCCTGGCTGCCTTCCTCCTCATCTCACACACCTCCTTCAGCCTTCATCAGTGAGAAACATTTTACAATAAATGACCTGCAGTGCTTGGGGGATGTGGGAGGACAGTGGAATGTGTATGTCTCTGTATGTGCCTCAAGAGCCCTTACCTGGATATCACATAAAATGAGTGTCCTGCTTTGAAGAGCATATCTTGAAATTCTAGATAAGATCCTGTTTCCTTCATTTATACTTTTGTGACCATTTATACTGTATATACTTAGTGCAGGGGTAAAAAGTGAAGCTGATGGAGGGGAGGGTAGGAGGCCAAAAACTCCTCTGCTGTGTCTCAACAAGCAAAGTGGGAACTCTGCACCATTGTGCTAGCGGGGTGACTCTCCTCATCTTGCCCAGCAGCCCTTCCCTATTCCCTCTGCACATGCTTGCCTGTCAGTAACGCTTTGGTCCCTGTTGCCCCACCAAGACCAACCCTGACCATGTCAAGTCAGTCCCTGCTGCTCAGCTGCCACCAGAATTTATTGATGTATGAGTCTGTTAACCTTCCCCTAGGTATTTCTTTATGGTTGAAGAGGACAACACTCCCTTAGCAGTGACAGTGACACCGTGTGATGCCCCTCTGGAGTGGAAACTGACTGTGCAAGAGCTCCCAGAGGAAGCCAGTGGAGAAGGTTCAGGTAACAAACCATCGATGACTTACCTTTCGCCTCAGAGACCTGCTTTTCTCCTGGATTCGAAGCCCCTTAGACCAGTCTTGGTGCGATGCTGAGTCTTGCAGCAGGCTCATCTTTATGATCTGCTGTTTGGATCTTCAGCCCCAGTTCTGCCGTGGTGCAGGAAGGCAGCCGAGAGCAACAAGACAAGGAAATGGGCTGTAAAAAAGTAAATGTTATAATTACAGAGTGCACTGGATGCTGCCACAACAACCCGTGTTTGTGCAGAGTAACTTGGTTTCACAAGGGCTTTACTGTGAGCTGTGAACACAGCAGGGTGGCTGTGAGAGATAGAGGTGGCACTGCAGCAGGGCTGCACTCACCCCTTTGAGGGGACTCCTCGCTAGACAGGAAATTTATCTGCAAATAGCTGTATAACTGCTGCTGCTCAAGAGAGAAGAGGTCTTTGGCTTTCTGAGCTTCTCACACATGTGCTGAAATGTCATATGCACCACACTGTGTGGTACACACACCTGCGGCCCCTGCTGTATTTAGGCACAAAATTCTAGTGTGACTCAGAGGGCCAAAGCTAAGGGTCCAAGTCCTGAAACTGGCAGCAGAGTCAGTGCCCCCTGGAATGTCCACACTGGGTGCTTGAAGTCCCGTAGCGGTGGGTATTAGCTACCATTCATGAGACTCTGTTAATACTGGTCAGGTGCAATTTCTGTAGCATTTAGTTTTAAGCTGAGTGCCAAACCAGTTTCCCTTTCTGATTTGACAGAAGTGTCTTCCTTAGAAGACAAAAACTCGCTTTTCATTTCACTTTTGTATTTTATGTAGAAGTGTCTGTTAGAGTTTTTGAGATTTATTTTCTCCTATTTGCAGATTGTGTCTGTACCAATCTTTTTCTTTGCTTGTAATCTAGGTGAACCAGAACCCCTCGAGCAACAGAAACAGCAGATTACTAATGAGGAAGGCACAGAGCTGTTCTCTTACAAGGGCAATGATGTTGAGTACTTTGTGTCCTCTAGTTCCCCCTCTGGTTTGTACCAACTAGATCTGCTGTCGACAGAGAAAGACACACATTTTAAAGTGTATGCAACCACGACTCCAGAGTCGGACCAACCTTACCCTGAATTACCTTACGATCCCAGAATCGATGTCACCTCTCTGGGACGTACAACAGTGACGCTGGCATGGAAACCAAGCCCCACCGCCTCCTTGCTGAAACAGCCAATTCAGTACTGCATAGTCATCAATAAAGAACACAATTTCAAAAGCCTCTGTGCTGTTGAAGCCAAGCTCAGTTCTGATGATGCCTTCATGATGGCTCCAAAACCAGGTCTGGATTTCAGTCCGTTTGACTTTGCCCATTTTGGCTTCCCCTCCGACAACAACTCTGGCAAAGAACGTGGTTTCCTAAAATCGTCATCAAAGTTTGGGCGCCAAACTTCCTCAAAGCCGAGAGTTGACTTGCATAAAATTTGTGTCGGGAACAAGAACATCTTCACGGTGTCAGACCTGAAGCCCGATACACAGTACTACTTTGACATGTTTGCAGTAAATACTAACACTAACATGAGCACCGCATACATCGGTACCTTTGCCAGAACAAAGGAAGAGGCTAAACAGAAAACAGTCGAACTGAAGGACGGCAAAGTTACGGATGTATTCGTCAAGAGAAAGGGAGCCAAATTTCTACGGTTTGCTCCCGTTTCATCTCACCAAAAAGTCATCTTCTCTGTTCATTCCTGTCTGGATGCTGTTCAGATCCAAGTTAGGAGAGATGGAAAACTTCTCCTGTCTCAAAATGTGGAGGGTGTGCGGCAGTTCCAGCTTCGGGGAAAAGCAAAAGCTAAATACCTCATTAGGCTGAAAGGAAGCAAAAAAGGTGCTTCTGTGCTGAAGATCCTGGCTACGACAAGACCTAACAAGCAGTCATTTCCTTCTCTTCCTGAAGATACGCGAATCAAAGCCTTTGACAAACTCCGCACGTGTTCTTCGGTCACAGTGGCGTGGCTGGGCACGCAGGAGAGAAACAAATTCTGCATCTACAAAAAGGAAGTGGATGACAACTACAACGAAGAGCAGAAGAAAAGAGAGCAGAACCAGTGCTTGGGTCCAGATACAAGGAAGAAATCGGAAAAGGTTCTCTGTAAATACTTCCACAGCCAGAACATCCAGAAAGCAGTGACCACAGAGACAATCAGAGGCCTGCAGCCTGGCAGATCCTACCTGCTGGATGTTTACGTGATAGGGCACGGGGGGCACTCGGTGAGATATCAGAGCAAATTGGTGAAAACGAGGAAGTTCTGCTAGTGTCCCTGTATATAGAAATATATGGAACTCCGGTCTGAACGTTATCCTGCTTCCAAGTATACGGATTGACTACTTGCACAGCTGAGAAGTTGTGACCTGTATTTGTACTGTGTAGAAAAGATATCAACTTGTATATTTATGTTTACATAAGTAATTGTTCAGAGGAACTGAGGCTGGTGCTCTCTGGTAGCATCTGGCAATGGTATTATCATGTGTCCGGTGACCCACATGTGATGCTCAGTAGATGTCCAAGGTAGCAGAAAACCTCGAAGGAACTGGCACTCCTTTGCTTTTGTAATGCATGAACTGCTTCTAAATTATTTTCTACTTAAAAGGCTGAGATACGTCATTTACCCACCTTGTTATTCACACACACAACTCACAGACGTACACCCTTTCTCTCAGTGTAGATGGTAGGGTTCCTGTAAATTATTTTATAGAGTCTTGTTTTAAATGTTTATGTTCCTATGACTGTAAACTATTAAAATCTCTCCCCAATAAAATACAGATCTAAACTAAGTATTAACTGGGCTGCACATGAAGCAGTTTAATTGCTAATGTAAATTCTTACCTAGCTGATTTTCATGTTTAAATACTGTATGTATTTCATGTACAAAGTTGCCATAACGTTATATTCCTGTACATAAAATTAAAAATATTAGATTATATATTGTTTCTTTTTTCTTGACGTTCTAAGAGGGCAAACAGGCTCAGGACAGGCACGCTAAAACTTGAGCAGAATTCAGCTAGGATGTGCCTCTCTCCTGTTCTTCACCTTTCTGGGCAAGGTGACTGCAGTCCAGTGGAATTACTGGTGTCACCAAGTCAGCTAAAACCTGCAAGGGAGCCCAGGCCATCGAAGGAGGGGCACTTATAACATACTCTGGGTCTGCAGCGATACAGGTGCTAAAGGAGCAGCACAGCCCAGAGGAGCTTCGCTTGTCCTGGGTAAGAATGGATTCTGTTTTGCTGCGGTTGTGAGCGCCGCCAGCGCTTTGCAAGGAGCTTGCAGTCTGAGTTAGAGAGATGATGCAATCCAAGCAAATAACACAACAGAGAACCAGTTGTTGCTTTTGTTAGATCATCACTGAAAACATTTGCTTTCTGGATGCTGCTGGTTTTGACCTCAGTAATGATAAGCTGAGAGGATTTTTTTTTCCATTGTCAAGAATGGTAGTGCTAAGAAAAAAAGTGCACTTTCATTTAAATTGCAGTTATTGCCATTGTGTAGATTTCTTTAAAATATATAAATGTCTGGATTTCATCTTTTCTGCATCTTAGTTTTTCCACGTCACTTTCCTTGACTCTTACAGAACTGCTTCATGGAAAACATACTTCCGAGAAGCAACTAGACCAGCCCCATTTCTAGCAGCTAAGAGCAGGATACACGCTGCCTCAGTCCCAATAATGCAGTACGGGTCAGGGCGTCCGGACAGATAACTGAGACCTTTTTTCTTAGTCCCATCGTGTGTTTCAGTCTGCAACACACATGCAGCAGATGTCAGGGCTTACTCAAAGACAGCCTTTGTCTCTTAGGTGCCTGTCCACAAACTGTCTCCCTGCTGGGACTTTGGCCCTTACAGTCCCCTCAGGCCTCTGAAGACACAGTGGAGAAAATGGGGCATGAGGGAAAGGGACCAAAGCCTTAAAGGGACCAAATGCCAAAGCCAGATCGCTCTTAGGCTGCTCACAGGGTAGAGAACTCTCCACCCCTGCAGAACTCTCCCTGCAGTGCATTCCTGTGCACTTCCAGTTTTCTCAGCCCTGTAGCGCTGAGCTCTTCAGGTTGTTCCTTCTGCTGCCCCCAGCACGTTTCGGTTTGCAGACTGGAGGGCAGCAGCGGGTT
>NW_010426449.1:21630-21966 GCF_000710305.1 Buceros rhinoceros silvestris | reverse complement strand
TGCCGGTGTCAGGGTTGTGTTTGTCTGCCCAAGCTGCCACACTATTCCGCATGCTGAGTTTGCTGGGTCGATTCTCCAAGAAAGAGGCAAATACCATACAAAGACTGATCAGAATATGCCTGCTGTGTTTAATGTAATTATATAAGAAACTTAATAATTGAAATTTAGATGTCTCCAGAGATTATCTCCTCTTCTATTTTGAAAACATCTCTCTGATTTCTTAAAGCAAATGGCTTCAGCAACACTTGCCTGCTAGGTTACCATGCCAGGGCATAGGTAAGCAATAGGTTACTAGAGCTGGGAATCCCTCAAGAATGAGACTATGGTACCAGTGTT
>NW_010426449.1:18289-21490 GCF_000710305.1 Buceros rhinoceros silvestris | reverse complement strand
CATTTCACTGTCCAAAAAAGCTGCTGAATCCTTCAGTTAAAGGCAGTACTTGCTGTTCTTAAGCATTTTTCTGGACATTGCTGCTGTTTTTTGTGAGAAACAGTACCTCTTCCATTGGTTCCATTATGTTTCCTTGAAAACATACATTTCATCACCATTCCAGCTCTCGTCGTTCCCTTTAGCTAGCTCTCTCTGTTTCAATATCCATCCAGCTCACTTGGCTTTTCTGTCTGCTAACGATGTGTGTTTGCAGCATGACACAAAAAGAGAAAATTCCCCAAGATGCACGCATCTTCTGTTTCTGAACCCTACATTTTCAAAGAAAAATGTCGCAGTACTTGTCTTTATTCCTGCCAGAATTCTTTTCCCGAACAACTAGCTCTATTCTTCTGGATAAAACTGAGACTATACTAGTATCGCATCTACTAATTATTCTGTTAACATTCAGGTCTTAATGGAGTCACATGGATATGAAAGAGGCAGTTCTTGTTTTGAACTTGAAAATAAGGGCACCAGTCTTTAAGCAGTGGAAATATAAGTCAGCATTAAGTGGGACGTGACTGAATTTGGTATTAAAATAAAATACTGGGAAAGCTCCAGACTGAGTGTTTGTGAAGCACAGAACTCACGTAAGGAGTCATAGCATGGGTGACTGAAGAGCTTTCCTCATGCCCCACCATTGCTGGTCAGCCAGCTGTGAATGCAGTTCAGACTGTATGTGTCGTCATCCTCTGGCTTACCTCATCGCCCATTTACAGTTTTCCGTCTGCCGAGAAATAAATCACAGACACACTTCACATGGGCCACGGAACAACAGTAACTTTGTACTGCTGCCCTACGTTGGGTTTGACATAGTCACAGCTCTGGATCTCGTTAATTCACTGTCGCATCTGTATCCCTAGTTTCACATCAAAACATGTATGAAAACCTTCTTAAAGAATATACTAGATGGATACTTGGTATAAAAGGTCCAAAAATATCAAATACACATACAAATATACATCACACATGAAAGGTTTTTTAGGCAGGAGGTTGGAGATGTAATAAAAATAGAAACATAAGCTGGGAAATAAAAGGTGAAATGGAGCTGAGCATTAGCATTCATAGTATGTGTCCTTTTGGGGAAAAAATGCCGTGTTGGAATATACAGAGGAGGAACACACCACACAGGGCTCTAGGAAAGCAGTAGATGGTGGCCCACCCCGGTGGCAGCGCCTCGTGAAGGCATGCATATCTACTGCAGGAGCGTGCGACCAAGAAGAAATCCTCTGCAGATGATTTTTGTTTGTTTCAAAACAAGTAAAGAGCCGTTGAGCCACTGCATACCGCAGCAAGAAAATCTTCAAGACCTTCATCAATCAAAGGGGAGCTTATCTAATTTTACTGATTTACTCACTGACAAATCTGGCAGCAGCCTTACAATGGAAGCTTCAAAGAGCCCAAAGGAGAAAATAGTCCATGAGTTACAGAACAAAGCTAAGGTCAGCAAAGCTGCAGAATAAATCAATCAGTTATACACACAGACATACACTTGTAAAAACAATGTAAGGGTCTCAGAGGAGTATTTGTTTGGGTTCTAAGCAGCAATTTGAAGACTAATAACATACCAGGGAGAAAGAAAATGCTTATTAGGAACAGCAAACATGTTTTTACCTTAGCACTTGGCAAGAAAAATGCAATAGTTGTGGTTGCTCACAGTCCTTTGATTATTTAGCTTTGAAGCGATCACGTTTGAATACATGCAGTCAGTCAGATGGGATGTGAAAATGCACGTTATCATCTAACTCAGTACATAAACAGTGATGAGCAACTGTGTACCAGGAACCTTGAACTCTTCTGTCTCTCCCTCTCTCTTCTTGGAAACCTGGTCATAAATCTTTGTGATACCAAGGATCAGCCCTCAAGTTCTGCAGCAACACACACATCTTTGGTCTGACTGATCACGCAGAGATTGTCCCAGACCTGCACAGCACAGCCAGCAATTTGTGTTCTCAGTACTACATCTACTAATTCAAATTACCGTGACTTCAGAGTTATTTAGAAATAAAGACACATTTCAATGAACCCTATCATTTACACTTGGCTTGTACTGAGTAGAGAACGTGAGGCTGAAGGCTGGTGTACACTATGACAAGCTTTTACCATAGGTGACGGCCTAACCTATATGTTACTTGTATACTAGTAGGCTGTTGGTCTTTGCCAGAGCCTCAGGATGAGTCAATATTCACCCACCCCTGTTTGGCTCATCTCTTCCATTTTCTACAAGCAGGACTCATTTTTATCTTGTCTTCTAAAAAATATACTGCAACTAATAAAAGGAGCAATGAACCCTGTACTTGTGAGTGCAGTGTTTTGTTCCAAATGCCACTTGTCATGCAGTTCTGCTCATCTGGTCAGCAAGCTTTCTCAGGTTTTAAGGCCACTTTCAACAAGCACTTCAGGTCAAAGAGTTCCTCCAGGGAGACCAGCTTTTTATGTCTCAGCTAAAAGAATTTCAAGCCCACGCTATTTTTATCTTCTCACTTGGCCGGCACCAGGAACATAATTCATGTTTGAAAAGTGTGGCGTCTCCTCACGGGGTTTTTGTCTGCTTCAGAAGTGCAAGCTCATTTCCCAGAGAAGTCAAACAAACTCACTGTTGGCATAATGAATGAAATTAGCAAATGAAGAAACTATGCTGGGAAGGGTTACTTTGCTGAAAGCACTGCTTTTGGTCCAGGAGACCACTCTCAAAGCAGTCTGGAAATTTCCCCCGGTTTGTGTATCAACTTAGTTAGCAGCTACCTCGAACAATTAATGTCGGTGGGGTCTCTGTCTTGTAACGTGATGCTCTGTGTCCACACAGGGACCTGCTGTGCTGAAAGTCAGCGTAGGGGAAGGGGCTCCCCTCAGCAGATCTCATTTCAGGATTTGGGCTTTAAACTACGAGGCCCTCTGGAGAGTACAAGGAATTGTACTCTCACACCGTGTGAATTGACAGCGTTTGATAAATAACGTGTGTAGACTAACTTAAATTCTTTCTTTGGCCAAGAATATATTTGACTCTTTGAGAAAGGGAGGTTGTTTGGCTCTATTTCCCACCAATAGTCATCTATATTCTTCTTACCCACAAACTAATCGCTCGTGGTGAAATAAAGTGGACAATTTAACTGTGTATTTCCACTCTCGTTCCCCTTTTCCAGTCTCAATGGGCAAGCATTC
>NW_010426449.1:16680-18133 GCF_000710305.1 Buceros rhinoceros silvestris | reverse complement strand
CCTGCAGGTCCAAGCTAAAATGAACAGATCAAGTCTTGCCATGTGCAAAGAAAATAGTTGATAACTTCAATACATGAAGTTCTTCCCCTAGTGCAGAAAATGAGGAATGACTGGAGCACTCCCGATGAATTCATATTCTCTTTTATGTCCTCTTCCATTTCATGATGTTTGCTGTTATTTAAAACGTCTTCTGGCATTCCAGCAACGTTGGAAAGAAGCTAGAGGAATGTGAATGTTTTTTCCTGCCTATTATACACCTTTTTTTTTTTTTTGCCTGTTACTTCTTGCCACTGTTTTCCACTCAAAAACATCTGCTTAGAAGGTGCAGGAGAACAAGATGCTCAGTTTTGTCCAATAAACAAACTCAGGGCAATTTCACTTCCTTCTTTGGGAGGGAAGTAGCAATGATGGAGTTAAAAAACGTGGGGCTGTGGTGTATCAGCAAAGCCACCTAACTGAAGCCATAGAAACTGGAGGAAAACCCTATAAAAACCCCTTTCTCTGCTCGCCTTCCTTCTTACGTAGACTTTTTATGGTGATATGGGTACGAAATAAAACCACTCCAAAGATGATGTTTTTTGCCATCTGCTTTTACCTTGCTTCTACTGATTTGAGCAGCTACCTATAGTGCAAGCTGGTCCTACGGGGAGATGTCCACCTGCTCTCCAGAGCATGCGGCCACCCGGCAGAGCTGGGGAAGAGGCAGCTGGGCTTCATTACCAGCCCCACCACTGGGCCAGGTGAGCCCATTTCCTCTAACAAGCCTTTTAACAGGACCTATAAAAGATGCCTGAGCTGTCTGAGAAGGAGGGGCAAGGTTATGGAGGTAGGTGTGTTGGTTTGTCTTTGTCTTTTGAAATTTGGTTTTTCAGTAAGAGTTTTCAGGTCTGAAGGGCTTTAGTTTTGTATTTTACCTCTGCTAGGAAGAATTATTTTTTCTTATTGTGATACTGGAGTTTTGGCTAGTTGTTTGTGAGTGACTTGTATATGTGGCCCTATTAAAGAGAGTACTTCCTTTTTCTTCCCCCATTCTGTCTGAAAACTGTGTGTACTCCTTGTCCATATTAGGTTTCTAAAGCCAGCTAACCTCGTGCATAAGAGGTTTAGTATAAATTATGGGGTTTTTTTAATTTAGGAAACAAGTGAGCTCTAGAAATCTGTCTCTGCTCTTTGAGTAAACAATGAGTAAGTACTTCATATCACAGATAACAAGTTGTTAATGTAATGACAAAGCTGTTAAAAAGCTGACACAGGAAGTAATGAATTGGTGGGTATGATTGCTGTGTTGGTACACATGCTGATTCTCATTACCTGCTTTGTCCACCCTGCTAGGTCTGCATTTTCATGCTGGGTTCAGATGGTAGTTCAGGCTTTTTTTTTATGTGGCAGTAAGGGAGGCTCTAGGCTGCTTAAGGTCACAGGTGTTCAGAAGCTTAACTGGTTTTGATCCAAG
>NW_010426449.1:9072-16556 GCF_000710305.1 Buceros rhinoceros silvestris | reverse complement strand
ATGAAAGACATCTGTATGATCTCTGTGCATGTATTTGTATTGTTTTGTTGTTTGATTACAATGCTAGCTATGCTCTTAGTGCCTGAAACAAGATAGAAAGATGGGAAGTAAAATTTCTTTTAAAAATCAAGATTTGTCTTGGCTTTTGCTGTATCAGGCAGAGGTGTGAGTGTTTTCTCTGATGCTGTTAGAGCCTCTAAGTATTACAAGAGAAAAAAATCTCTTGCTCCAGGCAGCTGAAGTGAAATCTTCACCCTTGTCAAGCCAATGGTTTGCTTTCTTGACTACCTCAGCCTTGTACTTCTGCAAATGGTTTCAGTGCAGGCAATCTAAAAAGGCCACTCATCCTAGATTCAGCAGATGCTAACAGATCCTCCCACTACAGCAAATCATGTTTGGTATGTGTGGGCTAGTTTTATATGAAGCTTTTCCAGAAGCTGTTAGTTCTCATCAAACTTACTCTACTCATTTTCACTACGGAAGGGTCCAGCCATCACTGAACACTGTAGAAAAACCTGCCCTAGGTACTCTGGATGCCGAGTAAGTGGTGGTAGATACAGAATTTGACAGGCTGGTTTTGACGGGAGAGGTTGCATGCTGTTTGTGTCATGTTGTAAGTGAAACCTCTCAGTTATTAGTAATATGTAATATAACACCTGCTAGAAGTAAGCAGGCGTGTGGTTACTTGTTCCACTTTATTAAGAGAAGTGTGTCTGTGTAGCGACAGGCAGCTGAAATAACTGTAAATTTCTGCTCCAATGGCTTAGCTTAAATAAATGTTGACAGGATTATTAACTATTAATCTTATAATGCATACCTTCCAAAAGGACCTGAAGCCTTACTTTAATGGTGTCAAAATACTTTTTCCAAGTCTAGCAAGTCTGCTAGTGAAGGGTCTGTGAAACCTGGTTGTAAGTTGGGAGTAGGACTGCTTCATTTAAGCACAAAAGGGCAACACTGCTTCAGCTTGCTTTGCTTCTGGAATGAGAGATAAGAAATGGTCTCGCTTGTTCTTAAAGAAAAAGTATGAGGTTTTTGGATGGGTGGGAAAAGATCAGAGAGTCTGGATTAGAAAATGATCTCGTGTCTGGTGCTCAGAGGTTTAACTTTATTTCTATTTCATGCTGATTGTGTTACCTGTGCTGATCTACAGCTGGGACTGCATGCGAGTTCATGTGAAACAGGGATATGGAACAAAACCTTTTACTTTTGTGAAGTAAAAGATCTTCATTTCCTCTTTACTCCCCTTCTTGAGATGCTGTTCTACAAATGTTGAGTTGTGGCTGCGTAACCTTTATGTAGAGGAGAACTTGGGCTTTTCACATCATTTCCACATTAAATCTTTTCCCCAGTAGCTCCATGTCACTGAGGAGAGCCTTTCATTTGTTGTTTTCAGGCACTCCATGGATTTTAGACTCTGTTTAGAGTTTTAGTGAATCTGTGAAAGGCTACGGTAGTAACTGATACAATTCAGAGATGGTTTAGTCTTCTAAAGTGTCTAGACTGTTTTATAGACTTGTGGTATTAATCCTGTCAGAGATGCAAGTTCTTACTTCATTTCATCTGCTGCAATGATTCCAAAGCCTACTTCGGAAGAATGCTTTTATCATTTCTTTGCAGTCCACACAACTTGTTATAGTAATCATAACTCTCAGCTTGCCTGGACAACTGCTGTTGATACCAGGGTGTGTAGGACATAGGCCCTCCTGTTTTTTAAGCCATTTCTTTTTAAAGAGAAGTTTATAAATGCAAGTCTAAGTGACCTGATAACACTAAGTTTTTGAATGCAGCTAACTATTAGCTTTCCAGCACAGCTTGCTCTTTAATGGTAGGTTTAACAAAAAAGGGACTTATCTACCTCAGAATAGGCGTGAGAGAATAATAAATGTACAGCTGGCATTCTGATCTTGCAGCCATTCCGTATTTTGGAAAGTCCACTGACTCACAGTTTGATTTCTGCCTGCTGAAAAATGCAGAGTTGAGGTACCTTTTGATGAACTGTTAGACAAATGTTTATTGTTTACTTTCAAAAGACATCCTCTCCTCTGAAGACTTCCCTTACAGATTCTATCTACTGTGAGGAAAACTGAAAACCAATTGGGTGGAAATATTTTTACTCAAACACTTGCTGTTTCTAGACACAAAGTAGTATGCTTAATAAAAGGGATGTTACATCTCAGAGGCAGAAGATAACTTCTCATCAGGGAGAGATGCTGTTGGTGGGACAGTGTGCCCTTTTGGGCAGTGAAGCATGGTTCTTATTTTGCTCCTTGGCTGAATCAGGACTTATCCCCTGTGTCCTGGGGAACTCATTAATCCTCTGAGGACATAAGGATGAAGACCCTCAGTGTAGGCAGGCCTTGCGCATTGGCTGTGGGTGCTCCTCCTATTTCTCTCCCATGCATATGCCAGCTGCAGTATGGCCCCATTATTATTTCTGCGTTTAGTCTCCTCAATTTTCCATCTCAGAACTGGGAAGTTGAAGGTGAAATAAGCACAAATACATCTGCTTCAAGTTGTTTCGCATAGTGTTATAATTAGAAGCTGGAGACAACTCTCTCCCTTTGTCATTCAACAGTGAGGCATTGTTCTTCCTCTTAGTTTTTCTTTTCCCAAGTACCATCTCTTCACAGCCATTCTTTCACAAATGAAAAGTTTTTGGGTTTTAGTGTCTGATGTCTTTAAAACTAATGGGGAGGTACACCAAGCTAATGCAAATGTTATTTGTTCTAGAGAACTGGCTTAGTCCATCTTGAGAGCAGGAGCAACTGCTGGCTGCGTGCAGTTGTTGACCGGATGGACAGTTTCTCATGAGTGATTCCATTGTTTCCCTTTTGAGTCATGTTGAGTAACTGCTCTTAACCTCTAATGGCTTCCTTATGTTCATTCCTCCTCTTGTTCTAACTGTGCAGCCGGCTGCACGGTGATAGGGGTGGTGTAACAGGGTTTGTAGCCAGGTGATGTGTGACAGAGTGGAGACAATACAGTGGTTCTGGTTCCTCTGTAACTGGTGACTGCTGGGTAATTCCTCTCATGCCCTTTCAAGAGAGGGTGGAGGGACCTAAAGGACATGGAGAAAAGGCAGTGCCTGCTGCTTTGGTTTCAGCAGTAGGTTAAAGCAAGCTACAACTGTTTCTGGATCCTGTTTAGTTGCGGCTTCTCTGGCGTTGACAAAGCCCCTCTTTCATTGTTTTGGAGATGTCTGCTCATCCTCTGGCCTTGCTTGAGTGCCGTCACAGCTGATTGTACAAGAACTCAGTCTAGCACTCCTAGCATGCTTTGCAGAAGGCTCTGCTGAGAGGTTTTGATCAGCAGCTCCTAGTTCAGAGAAGTGGAAAGAGACTGGGAAGTTAAATTCTTTTTCCCAGAGCCTCATGCTGACTTTATATCCAAGTGTGAAGGAATTACTTCTGATGTCATTGCTGCTTCTGAACTCATTGTGTCCTTCTGTGTAGCTTGTAACGCTGTCATTCTGAGATAGGGCTCGACAAAGCTGCTACTTGTATGCTGCACATAGTAGCTAAGTATTTGTATTTGTCGCAGTTAAACAAAATGCCAAAATACCTCTGTCATTTAAAAAATAATAATAAAAAATCTGACTGGATCTTTGAGGTAGGCCTGTCCAGACCTCTTCCCTCAAAGCTTTTAAACTCAAACCTCAGGTTTTCTTTGAACAAAGCCCACATCAGATGACCCTCTTACAACAGAGATGAGAGAGAAGGCAGACTAGGCACGGGGAAGGGTTTATAAACAAATCTCCTGCTGCTCACTTTGTCCTGACTTCCAGTTTCTGTTTCAGTCAGTTCTGTGGCTTTGGGGGTTGAAGCAGGCTGAGTTCACTCTGGTTCCTACTGTGTTTGTTTCTGTTGTCACTGGGGCTTGTTTCTAGCTTCTCCTGCTGCTCTTGGCTATCTCCTGAGCCTGAACTGCGGGCTCATGTCTCCTTGCTGTTTGCTTCTCTCCCCCTTAAGGATACCCAGTAGCTCTGAAAAGAAGACACTGCATCCTTTCCCCTGCAGAGGGGCCTGCTTGGCTCTGTTGCTCTCTTTAGAGAAAGATAATATACCAAGAGAAACAAACAAACTGGATACTGTTTGTCCTAGCCCCTAACAGAGAGGTTGTTCTGGAAAAACAGGGTATGTTGTGATAAGTGTGAAATGCACAATATAAATATTTAGCTCCTGTTAACTCATCTGTTAGTATTTTCTGGCTATATTTTCAATGTTGTTCGTGTGCTTCTTTGTATGATTTATCCAATGTTCTTTTCAATCTCAAAAATAAAATGCATGTTTTCTATAAGTTCTCGTGTAATGGACAAAATATACAGTCATCCATACCTCTAGTTTGTGCAAAGGTTAACTGACTGCCTTGTACATCAGCTAGAATTTGTGCTTTTGAGTTTAACTGCTGCTTTCTGTTGACTAGGCTGCTTATTTCTGCTAGTTCAGCAGATGTGTTCATAATGAAGAAGGGAGGTTCAGTATTTGGTGTATTTTCTGCATGGGATGGATAATTTTGTTCACATTTAGTACTGTCATAGTAGACCTGTGTGAACGTGTCTGCTCAGTGTAGGTGCTTAGATCAGATGAAGAGGAAAGATCTGGTGAGGAGTTCCTCAAAAGTGAAAGGAGTCTTTGTCTGCTAAAGTAATGCAGCTCCCACAGTCCCTCACAGATCAATATGGTTCTATCCTACTCTAGACTAAAACTTCCTGATGAGTTCAGAGCAGTTGTTACAGCAGAAACTTATCTGTAAATTAACCACCAGAGTAATCAAGTTATACAAATCTATTATATCTAACTAGTTCCTTGACTAGAGGAATGGCAAGATATTTCACGATTTGACCAGCAAGGGTATCAGGGAGGAGGAACATACATGGAAGAAACAACAATAGCAAGGATAGAGGCACAATTTCATTAAATGAAAACATCTTAAACAATGACCTTTTTGGCAAACCACAGAAACAGCAAACATGCAGCCTTTTTAATAATGGTTTCTTACTGGAGTTTTGCACACATACCCCCTGGAGCCTTAATGCAGTCCAAATGTCTGTCCATTGGACAAGGCCTGTGGCTATATGCCCTGTGACGGCTGAATCAACAACTGAAAGCTTGCAGGTTACTCAAACCTGCAGGGAAGTAGTGTTCCTGACTACCCTTCTCATTTGGTATTTTATTCGTCCTTGTCACTTGTTCTTATGGGAGGGAAGTGAAGGGCAGAGAGGGAACAAAATGGCTAGTAAATGATCTGTCAAAAGGCATGCTTATAGTCTACTAAAAACAACTTGTCTTTTAGTTTAGTCCAAGCCAGCTCTAGTTCCCACTGATGCTGGGCTGCTCATGACACTCATTCATGTCATATTGCCTTTGAAAGGGATAAATGTCTTGATTTGTATGATGCGTGTTTTGGAATCTTTGTTCCACAAGGCAGAAACTGTAAGCTGGAGAGGAGGGACAAAAAATCCTGTGGGATGACACCAAGACCAGTAGCTGTTCCTTGCTAGACTTCTCACAGCAGTAGATTTCTTATGAAGAAAACACTTCAGGTTTATTTTTTAGTTTATTGTAACCTTTTTAATTCTCACTTGTTGCTAAATAACTTTCAATGGGATCTATCAGGTCAAATAAACATCTAGTTCTTAAATCGCAGGGCTATTTTGTGACTTTAATCTGTCATAGATTTATGTTAGTAATAACAGATTTATAGAATAAATCTTCAAATGCTAACTCAGCCTTAGATTAATTGCATTCAACTATGTGTAGACTACTAAGAGTTAATCTCTGCAATGGACAAGTGCTTTAGCTTTGTCTAATGTTTTGCTCTCAACCTTTTGGATTCTTAGTTTGTGTCCCCCGATGTGTTTTATTCGAGTTGAGTATTAGTAATAAACATTATCCAACCTTCAAAATTTGATTAGAAATAAAGGCTATGCCTACTGCTGGCAAGTCTGTAAAGATGCAAAACACAGGAGATGAAAATAAACTACTGCCATTCTTATTTGGTGTCTTATCAGAAAGAACATGTGTGGTGTATAACCCAGCTAACTCTTACTGCAATGTGAAAGCTTCCTGGAAGCGCTGCTGTGTCAAGAACTACTGCAGAAATGATAAAATTCAGCAACTCCAAATAGGAAAAAGATGGTTTCTTTCTAAAAGCTTGAGAAGGGAAGTGGAGGCTCTGCTTCTGTTCTTTGCTGGGGGCTCTGTGTGTATAGATATCTCTGTGCCTATTGAGGAGGTAGTTGGGGGGGGTTCAGAAATCCCTTGGTTAGACAGGCCGGAGCACAGCAGCAGCTGCATATTGAGTGCTCTGCATCCACTGCACTTCCTTCTCTCCCTCTTCTCTCTTAGGCTCCCTTCATGCTGTAAGAACAACCTTGCTGAGGCACAGGTCAGGCAAACCCACATTAGTTGCATGGTATCCTGTGACTGTGTGCAGGTTAATGCTTTTCATCCGTGTTAACAGAACAACGAAGTGTTCAGCACACAGGCTGGCCACAGCCATGTCGTATGACAAGGGCTAACCGGCTCCTTCTCCAGTGCAGACCGGGCTGCTTTCAGCCTTTCTGTGACAAATTATTGTAGTTTGCAGACTTTATTGTAATTTCAGAAAGGGCATGGTAATGTCCTGTACCTCTTGAAAGACACACTTTTAAATAAGATGCAGCTGCATTGTATTTTTGGACTGTTCCCTTGCTGCTTTATGAGGAGAGATGACTAACTCATTTACAGTAGGACTGAGCAGTAATAACTTTAAATTTATGGGGCAGCCAGTGTCCAGATGCCTTAGGGCACCTGACAGGCTATAACTTAGAATGTAACTTTTAAAAAGCAGCGTGATTTAACACAACAGAACTGACAGATACAAAACCCCTATTGTGTGATAAATAGAACAGCATCCCACAAACAGTGTCAAACCCAAACTCGCTGCAGCCTGACCCAGAGGGGTGCCATTGTGTTCTCTGAAATGTCAGAGCGGTGTGCACTCGAGCTATGAGAAAGCATTGACATGGGCAGGCTTGCACATGGTGAAACAGAACCAGCCACAGCTTTAGATGGAGCCGTAGGGGTTGTTGGTCTCGTTAACCAGTGGTGAATGCTGCAGGGAAGAAGCAACGTAGCGGCAGACATCTTTCAAATGTCTTTCTATGACTATTACTTTCCTTTGAAAAGTGTTCTTGTCCTCTTGTTAGTCGTTAGATTAATCATACATTTTCCCATTGGTTCCTCTACTAATGTGATAGTTACAGAACTCCTCGCAGACATTAATCTGCTCTCAAAATCAACTTCTGCCCCAAAGTGTAAGTTTAACAGGCTGCTATCAAACTTTTGTATCAGTTTCTGTTCTTGGAGAACAGTGAAGTAGTTCCTGAGAGGTGCCATGTGAGATGGCCATGTGTGATGGGAGTGGGGGAAGTACTTGACAGCTAAAAGCTAAGGGTGTTTTTCCAGCAGAAAGGAATACTGGAAATGCCAGAATGAAGC
>NW_010426449.1:5855-8981 GCF_000710305.1 Buceros rhinoceros silvestris | reverse complement strand
CAGGAATGAAGACAAGATATGAGTCAAGAGGCTGGAAAGGGGTCAGAAGGGGAAGTACTAGGTATGCGGGCTGCAGTGTGAGAAGGTAATACTTGAACACAGAATCTGGTCTAAGATGACTAAAGCTATGTAAATATGGACCAAGGAATTAGGCTTAGCTCCTTAACTAAGTGTTGCAGATCTACTTGTTTTCCCATTTTCTGTAGGCCTCAGTGCAAACTGTTCTCTTCTGTGGCCAGGTGTCCTGACCAGAGGAATTAACTTCTCCAGCTCACATTTCAGGAGGATAGTGTGGACAGTGGAGGTGTTTAAGCCCTCCATTGGTGGTTCAGACACAGCTTAACAGAACACTGAATGCTACAATGTAGTAAACATTCATGAAAGAGGATAACTCAAGCGCTGTTTTTCTGAGAATGGGAGGAAGACAGTGAGGCCAAAGAGCATAATAATTATGCTAAAGATGACCTCAGACATGCCCCAGGTCAAAGGACAGGACAGATTTTGAAAATGTGCTTAGTGCCAAAATGAATTTTTTCCATATCTGGTAGTTCTGAGAAATGTCTTCTGTGTTGGAAGCTGTTCTCCAAGGATTTAAAAACCTTCTGAGTAGCAACTTTAGGATAGCCTATGTAGTGGAGTGCTAAAAATTCCTGGAGAAGTGAGAAGATGACTATCTGACACCACGTGGTAGACATGAAAGGTAGAGGTCAGTAATGAGAGCTGACATCCATCTGCTATAATAATATTAACAAACCTCTGTAAGTTCATAGTGCAGTAGACAGCTGTTTTCCTGCTACAGGAAAACCCAACATGGTGTGCTAGCATCCATGTTCTGTTCAGGAACGGTGAAAAAATACTTCACAGCATTAAAGATCTCTCAAGATTTTAGAATTTATTGTGTGGTTGGACTGCCAAAAGTGATGAGTTGAATGACAGGCACAGAGCAGGTACTGAGAGCCTTATTTCTATGTTCTTTCAACAAAAAAATAGTTACATAGAGTAGGAATCGGCTTGGTGACAAAGCTTGTGTTACATGAAGATCCCTCTCAAGATTAGGCTGCAAGTAGGAGAGGAAGCAGGTAAGATTAAGACTTATTGCTCCCAGAAAGGAGCATATGATCATGTCAATGCAAAGCCTAACAAGAAATGGGGCCTGAGGAGGTATGACCTCTATGCAAAGGGCATGTATGTGAATGTTTAGGGTTGAAGGAATGACCTCATCAGGGAGGAGCTGGATCTGGGAAGTCACTTTCCATTAGTGAGGGGGGGAAAAAAAGGGGGCTGACAGGGTGGGTGAGATCAGTTTAGAAAGTCCCTCTCTAACTGAAGTAGGATATCACTGAACTGAGGAAGATACTTGCACAATGTGCAAGGATGTGGCCCAGGAGTTCATCTGCTACTGCTATCAGTGGTTCTGTCAGTTCCTGTCACCGAAGAAAATAATGGAGATGGCTTACACTAAATTTTTTAATTTTTTAGAGTTTTGTGCTCTAATTTCTGAATTTCATGTCTTGAGGTTCATGTTTTTCTGGCTTCTTTTATATTGGCGTGTAACATGAGTATACCAGAGGTCACTCCATGGCAGTGTCCAACAGCAAGTGTCTAGAAGAAATTATGACTGGGTCAGGTTTGCATGGTGTTCCTCTGGGTACTTGTCTAGCCTCCAAGTATTTGAGGCACGGAGGCTTTCTTAGCTAGACGCAACTTCTATCAGTGTAATAACCCTCCACGGGCTTTTCTTGCGTGAGTCTATTGAATAACCCTTTGAACCTGAGCAAACCACCAGAACTATGAAGGCTGGGGAGTTTTATACTTTCTCCAGTTAAAGGTGACCAACTGACACCAAAAGGGAAGGGGTTGGAAAAAGCATCAATGTCAAATTGGAAAAAGTAAAAAGATGGGGCCTGAGGTCCTTGCTGGATGTCAGACATCTCATTTTTTTCCTCTATCTACTGGTACTCCATGTATCAGTCTACCATTGCTTTTTGTGTGTTTTACCCTTCAAAGTGAAATGGACTTCTTGTCTACAAACCCTGCAACTGCTATAGAAAGGAATTAGATATACTAATGTGATGCCTCCAAATGAATCCAGCTCTTCAGCTGAGACAGAACCAATACTGAAGAAGATTTTAGCCTACAGTCTTATGCTGGTGTGTATGAGTACACATTATTTTCATGCCAGCAGAATAATTTTGTCTCAAGATCAGCTTAAGACCCACTATTGTTTCCAGTACTTTAAATAGTATTTCTTAAAGCAATTGTATTTGCCATCCCTTTTGCTTATGTCTTGTGGTGATGAGATCTTTTCACTATAGAACTGCAACCTGTTTTATCACATCACACCTTCAATTTGTCAAGATAAAAGTCTACATAGCAGAGGGCAGAGGCTCCTATTCTAAAAGTGAGCTACTGCTACTCAGTATTTTTAAGCATTTTCTACTAGCTCTTTAGGCTTCTTTCCTATATTGCTTACATGAAGCTGTCGCAGGAGAGAACAACAAAAATATGCTACAGTCAAATTACATTGTGCTTCTTTTAGGTCCATATGCTGTGTACTAAGTGGTCATTACTTAATAAATTACTATGAAAGCTGAATTATATATTAGCTTAATCTGGTACTTATTCACTTAAGATAAAATTAAGTCGTTAAACCTGAGTTTAAAAACCTCTGAAATAATAGGATGAACACTTAATACGCAGTCAGCTTGGGAATGGAAATGCAAACACATGTACATATTTTAATGTGTTCAAAGGGGAAGGAGAAAATTCTTAATTCTGAAATGCTGGAGCTAACTTGCAGAACTTCAAACACCTGAGAAGGGTAAACATAAGGGTACACTCTGTCACATAAGCAAGAAAGACATAAGTTAAAAACCAATCTTGCCATTTACTGCTTTGTATAAGCTTGAATATTGTAACACAGGCCTCCACTGGTTTATAAAAGAAACCAGCCAACTGCACATGGATTAGAAGAGAGATTTGGGGAGCAAATAACTTTTTTAGCTTGGAACATTTACTGAATTCAAAAAGGTCTAAAAGGATCAGTGTAGAAAAAACAAGCCCCCAAAACAAAACAGTCCTTAACTCTGAAACAAATTTTCCTCAGCAAATCGAAGTGCATTAGGG
>NW_010426449.1:0-5770 GCF_000710305.1 Buceros rhinoceros silvestris | reverse complement strand
CAGATCACCAGGAAATACAGACAAAACAAACACTGTTAGAAATAGAAAAAAAAAAACAAAACCCCTGAGATGCTGAGATGGGGCTTATTGTCATATTTACAAAAGACAAGTTTAATTACTTAGGAAAGTAGACTGTCCTATATCTAAGATGGAGCTTTCAGTTGGTAGTATAACATATGGTTTAAGTTGACTCCATGTCAAAACAATTTGTTCAAGGTACTTAGCGGCACTGTGCCTGGTGATTACTAGTAGCAAGGGTGCCATTGTCCCCAAAGCAGGCCAGGCTGTAAAGGCATATGCAGCTCTTACCGAATTCTGCTAGTTGATTTGCTGCTTCTGTGTCTAAATCTTTCATTTGAGAGTATTACACTTCTTGGATTTGTTTTCAGAAACAATGGAAGGGTTGTTGTGTCTGCATGTGCTGGTGTGTTGTATGGACTAAAACAATACGGTTTCATATTCAGCTTGTCAGCATTGTATACCATAGTGGCTACTGCTGTTTTTAAAGGAGGGGAGAGGTTTTTTTCCCCATGTACATTAGTGGGTTTCTTTGGGGAATGGAGCAGTCAAACTTTTTTCAGGCTGAACCCTGTACAACTGAGAACAGAACAGAAACCCCTAAGAAGTCTGTATGCTCTTCCTCTCCCCATTTTCCCCTGAGATTCTGTCACTAGACAATCTGAAGCCTTTGTTTCCTGAAAACTTCAATGCAAAGTGAGAGTGCAAAGCCCTTTTTCCACTCTGGTCCAGATACTGCAGTGTAGAAGGCCTGGGGAGCCATTAACGATGAAAAAAGAACAACGATCCCATACAAAGTTAATGACCTTGTACCTAGTTCAAGAAATGGGATTGGGAAATTCTGGGGAAGTATCTGACTGAAAGCTTTGCGTACCTGGTGAAAGCTAAATGTTATTTGCACACTGGAAGTGTGCAGATATACATAAACAAGTCTGACAATATTGTAAGTCTCTTGCAAATGGGGTACAACCCAGGTCAGCCAACGATTGCTTTTAAAGTGCTGCTCTTGATCTTACCAGGTTTAAGAGGAAGGGGATGGGATTGGAAAGGATGTGTATGTAGATGCAGGAAGAAAGTTTTGAAAACAGTAGCTGCCAACTTGATTAACCTGCAGTGCAGAAATATTTTGTGGACTGGTAGATGTACAAACCAGGAAGGGGAGCCATTATCATGAGTAACACCCTTTTTCAGGTCGGTCAGCTGCCAGAATCAAATTCTAGGATTGCTCTGCATGCTGCAAAAGCTAATAGTCTTACACTTAAGGATGTAAGGGATTCTTAAAAGGTTAACAATTTTAGCGCAACTGCCTGAGGGGTGGGAGGAGGGACTTCTATCAAGTCCCTGAAAACCCTTAGAGATGACACTATATCATCTAAGCAAAGCCATCCTTTCTTCATGAACACATTTTCCTTCTAAGCTGCGGGATACTGCAGTGCCTGGCATATTTAATTCTGGAATGTTGCAGACCATTTTTGTCTTAAATATTTTTGTTTCTTAGAATGTGACATGTTAACTTAAGTGTGACAGTTGTTCCTCGGGGAGGGAGTAGCATACCATGCTTCTGGTATGATGTTGCAACACATACTGTAACTCCAGGCAAGCAACTCTTGTAATTATTTTGTCACCATGCATGGATTGCTGCCATGGAAATTTCACTTGGGGCACAGCAGCTTCCATGACTACGTAAGAGCTTTCTTAAAATCCCTCTCTCTTCCCAAGGAAGTTACGTCAATAGCTCCTGACACCATTAGGCTTCAAATCCAAAGGCTGCTGGATGCCTTAGTGTTTCATATAGTTCTAAACAAGCAACTAGGGAGCAACGTAGAAACAGTGGGTCAATGTGTTCAGTTTCTGTGTGCTAGACTGCAAATGAATTACAGCTCAATATTTGCTCTTTGAGGAGGGGTGAGGTTCTTTCAGCTGCTCAGCATTGTGCAGGCTCTGGCTATGCCCTAGGATAAGCCACAGAAAGCTTTATAGCTCCGTATTAACCTAAGCATAAGTAACTTGGTGTATGACCAAGCAATTAAAGTAAAAAGCAGAACCACAGGAAAACAAGATGTGTGAAAGGCATCCTCTGCTAAGTCAGTTTGAAGTAGTTTGCAGGAGAACATGTATGTGACCTCCTATATTAATTGTTAAAGGTACCTTTAAGAAGTAAGATAATGAAAGAGAGGAATCAAGACTATCAAACTTCAAAGAATTAGCATTTCTGTGCTGTTCACAATTGTATGTTATGCTTGAATTCTTTTTGTTACTTGTTTCATTACTAATTTCCCATGTTATTTGGTTAAAGTTACCACCAAAATGTGGGTTTTTACTCTTCAGGATAACTTATTTTACCTGAGGTGTATTCATCAGATCTTTTTTTATCCAACAACTCATCTGACTGCTTCAGTTGAAATGAATGCCAAAACTATCAAAGCATTTTTCTTGAAAGAATTAGGCTGATAAAAATAAAAGCCAGCTGTCCCTGTGTATTTCCTTCCATTTGTTTTGCTATTTTGCAAATAGTGACTGAATTGTGTGCAGTGAGTGCACAAAAGTGGTGAGGTTACCTTACATTAGCTAACTTACACTAGGAAACAAAACATTACGATAGTGTACATGCAAATACATATCAAAGCTGCTTTCCTCCTATTTTTGGAACAATATCTACTGCTGTTTAGCCTGGCTGTGTTAGATAAACTTGCTGAATAATGACAGAGTTGTTAATTTCACCCTCCAGGACTCCTGTTCTTGGCAGGCCCCGGCCGCCCCGTGCCCGGGTCTGTGATGTCCGGAGGTAGAGCAGCGACTCCTCCACGGGCACTCCCTTGCCGTGGGGAAGGAGCTTGCGTGCCCTTGTGAGGCTGAGAGCTGTGCTGGTGGTGGCATGTGCCTCCGGTGGGGTCTCCCAAGCCAGACAGGTCTCGGCTGAAGGGTCAGACAAAGTGTGTCCACGGGCAGGATGGGCTCACTAGCCTTCGGGCACCATCCTAGGAGAAGGACAGCTCTGACTCCAAACCCGGGCAGATGGAGCTCGTTTAGCCTTGTAAGGCTCCATCTAAGAGAAGGACACTCTAACCAAACCTACGACTCGAGGACTTTGCTGTCACCGTCCAAGCTCGCTAGTCCCTGGCAGATGAACCTCAGGTGTAAAGGCTGGAGCCAGTTCTGCGCACGCTGCGCCTCACCTGAAAAATCCACTGTACAGGCCTGCACACAGAGCGTGGGAAAAGCCCTTCCCAAATCTTTGTGAAGCCAAGCCATGATGATGCTGGAACTTACAGGGCTCCACTCTAGCCGTTGACTAGTGCTCAACGCATGTTCATCATGATGTGATGTCTTCATCTCTGTTCTGTCTGAGCTGATGCATCTGGACCTTTCAGACCCCACACTCCTTGCAACTGCAGCTAGGACAAAACAGAACAGAGCTGGGATGTACGTGTCTGCTCCAGCAGCAGTTGTCAGCTTTATGCTCAACAAGGCTGACTTTATTATACCCCGCAGTGGCCCTTGTATGAACCCACAAGGACACATACCAACACTGACAGTGCAGAAAGCCCTTTTACAGGACCTTATGGTCAATGGCTGATTTAATTTTAAGTGCTAGTACAGGTGGCCAGGCAGTTGTGAATATGTGATTAATGCCTAAGCGACTACCAACGGAGAGACTGGTGACTGTTTTGCCCAGTGCTTTAGCATCTTCCCTATTTTGCTTAAACTCAATGAGATACAGGTAACTGCATTTCATCCTGAAGTACTTTCACACTGGAGAAATAATGGATGAAGTTTATAAATGAAGACAATCTTGTGTACCTTAAGAACGTAAACCATGTAAATGCATTGCAAATTACATCGTATATTTCTTTTATGTGAAGTTAAATGCCATCTTCTAAGGTTCAAAACGAAGTGCCCCCAAGTTTGGGTTTTTAAGAGAAAAATCCTGAGGCCTTCATAAAGTAGAAAATTATTTTTAAATATTCATAGCTCTTGGAAAAGGTCAGGCAGGGTAAATGATGCGAACATCTTGCTCTGATCTACATTAAGAATGACTGTTCTCCATTCAAGAAAGTAGTTTACAAAAAAACAAAGTATGTCCAATTATGCATATGGAGGCTTTGGAGCTGGACCTTAATTAAAAGAATAGCTAATTTTTGTTCTTACTCTTAAAACTGAAGCAGTTGCTCCAGGCAACTTAATTCCTCAATGTATTCGTTTTTGAGGTGTTAGAATTCCTGTATAGATTTAGATACTCCATTTGGATTCTCTCTTCTTTTTGCTTTTCTTGTCACAGCAAGGGCCTCATGTAACTTACCAGAGAGGTTGCTCATATTGTTTATGTGTGGTGACAATATACATTACCCTTGTTATGATTTTTTTTAAAGCTTTGATATCCACTATGTGACTGTAGATACTGACACAAAATGGCATCATTGCCTGCAATTTATAAGGACGATAGAAAGCAGCTGAAGTATCATGTTCAGCTAGTCCTGTTCTGAGGCTTTTTATTTTGCTTTTCCCTAGATGTCTACCTATGGATGGGCAGGAATCTAACGGATTCAAACCAATACAGACACTGTTACAGTGTGGTGCTTTTCCCAGTTCACTGCCATGCTGTAACTAAAATTCTGGACATATTTTCATTCCTTCCAATTGAGACAGTACAAAATTTTTTTGATACTTTGGTGACAAATAGCAGCTTTTAATACTTCACTATTTATACATCTGTTAATGTCTCTGGAATAATACTAAGAGAAAGAGGTTGTTACACAACAGTGGGCTAACTATTAACATTAGCAGTATGAATTTAAAATATGTCTATAAATATAACTTTCATCAGTTTTTCCTTTTCTCTCTCCTTGCCTTGCATGCCCTTGTCCTTTGTTTTAACTGCATAATCAGATGTAGTTGGAGAAGGGAGGTGGTTACAATGCCATTTCAGTATGGAGAGTAACAGTATGTATGATGTGTGCTGAAATCAACCGGCTTTCTAAAAAAGCTCAGTGCTGGATATTGAGGTTTTATGACAGTGAGTAGCAGTGTGTAACTTGCTGTTCAGACTCGACTGTGTGTGGTATTAGTTAGAACAGAAAGTGCCTGCTGGGTACTTTGGTTAGAATACATATTCAGGGAGGTTGTGGAGTCCTCCTCTGGAGACAGTAAAAATCCACCGGCATGCAATCATGTGCAGCCTGCTCTAGGTGAACCAGCTTTAACGGGGGGGTTGGACCCTTCCAACCCCTACCAGTCTGTGATAGGATGTTGCGCTCTTGAGCACCAAGAGTAGTATGTTTGGGTTCCTTTAAGCCTGCTATGCTTCTGTCACTCCATCTGAGTGCCCTTCAACTACCCCCAAAAGTGAAGGATTAGGTGTTTTCAAAAGTGAATCTAATTCTGGATTTACCCATTCCTGCAATCCTGAGTGATGTTTGAGAGACAGTGCTCATGGAAGTGTTATGTAGCCCCGAAGTGTGTTTGGGTGTTGTTTCTGGTGAGAACACCCCTCTTTTCTTAAGCGATGTTACCTAAGTACCAGCCGCGATTTCAGCACATGTGCGAGAGGTCCCAGTTCTCGAGCGAAACACTCTGGATTTCTGTGCCAGGGTGAAGCCCATCTGCCTCTGGCTTTCCCAGTGAACTCCACCTCTCAAACGCGAGTTCCACCGCTGCCTGCTCCCCTCCCTGCCCGTGCTTTAGGCTCCACAGCTGTAGAAACCCGAGTGAGAAGCCGACCTGCCCACGGGCGGGGTGCTGGGCGGCCAGGAGC